>NC_133370.1:85094-117594 GCF_049309525.1 Garra rufa
GGTTCAGACATTGTACTCTGAAGGTGGTACCATGTATCAGGATGATAATGCACCAGTACACACAGCAAGACAGGTGACAGAGTGGTCTGATGAACAAGAAAAGTGAAGTTGGACATCTCCCATGGCATGCATAGTCACCAGATCTGAATATTATTGTGCCACTTTGGGGTGTTTTGGAGGAGCGAGTCAGATAACATTTTCCTACACCAGTATCATGTAGTGACCTGACCCCTGATCTGCAAGAGGAGAATGGCTCAAAATGCCTTTGGCAACTGTGCAGGACTTGTATATGACAATTCCAAAGACGAAATGCTCTATTGGCCAAAAAAAGGAGGCCCAACACCATACTAACTGTGGTCTAAAACCAGGTGTTTCAGTTTTTTTGTCCAACCCCTGTATATATATACACATTTTATATATATGTGACCCTGGACCACAAAACCAGTCATAAGGTTAAATTTTACAAAACTGAGATGTATACATCATATGAAAGCTCAATAAATAAGCTTTCTATTGATATATGGTTTGTTAGGATAGGACAATATTTGGCCGAGATACAACTATTTGAAAATCTGGAATCTGAGGGTGCAAAAAAATCAAAATACTGAGAAAATCACCTTTAAAGTTGTCCAAATTAAGTTCTTAACAATGCATATTACTAATCAAAAATTACATTTTGATATATTTATAGTAGGAATTTTACAAAAAAATCTTCATGGAACATGATCTCTACTTAATTTCCTAATGATTTTTGGCATAAAAGAAAAATCAATAATTTTGACCCATACCATGTATTTTTGCTATTGCTACAAATATACCCCAGCGACTTAAGACTGGTTTTGTGCTCCAGGGTCACATATATGTGTGTGTGTGTGTGTGTGTGTGTGTGTGTGTGTGTGTGTCTGTGTGTAATTAGCTGTATATAAATACAACAGAATCAATGAATCTATGGAATGTTCTCGTTCAGAGAGATGAATTAAAGTGTGTGAATTTTATAAATTATTAGCAGCTCATAATGATTCACAGTCACACAGCGGACAATAGATGCGGTCGAATCCGGAGACACAGAGTCTCACAATCAGCGTCAGATGAAGATCTGCTCCATCGCTAACATTCACGAGCGTCCGGCATCGTCTGTGATTCCCACAATGCTCCTGTGATTAGAGACAAACGGCCAAACCCCCATAAACCCCATCAATCTCACCAAACCTGCCAAAAACATGCAGGCCACTGTTCATTCCAAAATGAAAGGAAAAAGAAAGCTCATTTTAGGACCATTAAGGACATTATTTCCATGTGAATTAGTGACTGTAATGTGAACAAATTCATTCTGATTACAGTCATAAACATCATTCCACCGAGGTCACGACCTCTGACCTCTGTAAGGCTGGTTCAGTGTCTCAGGAAGAGTGAGGGATGGAGATGAAGGAAATGATTTAGGATTACGGCGAGAGTCAAACAATAGCGTGGCATCAGCATACGGTGGAGATCCGGCGTGAGGCCAGATGAGTCTCTGCAGCAGGTGTTTGTTAATGAGACTCAGTGAGAAAGAGAGTCTGATCACAGCCGCGTAATCCTCCTCTTCTCCCGCTGTGACACACAGAGTCTCTGCCGTCATAATCCACACGTAACGCTGAGAGCGACGCTCAATCTCCTCATCGTGCGGCTCCTGCGGATCGGCTTGTGGACAGCAGCGAAGAACACACAGACCTCATCGGACGGCCGTCAGAGGGTTATGGCTCACCCCGATACGACACCGTATGACGGATGTTCAGCAGAACGCTCCTCTCGTGCTACAGAGGGTCAGGGGTTCGATTCCCAATGAATGCTTGAGCTTGAAAACATGTACACTTTAAACACAATGTTGGATTGTGGATAAAAGCATAAATGCTGTTCTCGTCCATACAGTGAACGCAGGACTGGCAAACTCCAGAAAATGACAAAAACACCATTCACGAGTTCCCTCTTACAGATAATAAACTGAACGAAAGGTTGTGCGTATTTGGCGTGCTGTCCGGGAGAGGGCCTCCAGCTCGCTAGTCATTCCCAGAGGGAGGGGTCTGAGCACAGCGCTGGCCTGAACCCTATAAGCGCTCCCCCTATGGGCTGAAGGTGAGAGAAGAGGGGCGTTGGCAAGACAAGAGATGGTGAAGGTAGGATTGTTGTGTTATTTATAGGGATTTTTCCTGTGCTGATTGGATAGGGAGAGTGATTGCTACGGGTGAATTGGCCGTGTTAATTATCTGTGCGAGCTCCTCCCGAAACTTGTTAATAAAACATCACTTAGAGCCTCACAGAGATGATGAACGTGTGTAATATTCCTGAAGTTAACCTGTTCTCTCTCTCTGGTGGGATGTGAACTTCGCTTCAGCAGCTGGAGGGAAACAGTTTAGTGTGTCAGACTGAAGAATTACTTCTGGACACAAATGCAGCATATGGACCTGAAAACGTCAAGCGTTTCTGTGAGACGCCATCGCCTGAATCCTCTGATGACAACAGATCCCACATGATCCCACATCAATGAAGACCTCGCCAACCTAGACGCCATCGGTGCCACACCACAGGATCCTGATGAGTTCTCTACAATCAGACATTGGTACAAACTGTTGTTTGGTCTGGCCAGAGGAGAACTGGTCCCCCGACTGAGCCTGGTTTCTCCCAAGGTTTTTTTCTCCATCTCTGTCACCTGTGGAGTTTTGGTTCCTTGCCGCTGTCGCCTCTGGCTTGCTTAGTTGGGGACACTTTCCAGCGATATCGTCTACTATTTGAACTGAACTGACGATGATATCACTGAATTCATTGATGAACTGCCTTTAACTGAAAATTGATTATCTTCAATAATGCGTTACTTACACACTATTGTTCTGTTTAAATACTGTGCAGTTGCTTTGACACAATCTGTATTGTTACAAGCGCTATATAAATAAAGCTGACTTGACTTGACATGAAACCAGATTTTATGATAAAGCGGTGTTTCTGCAATGTTTTTTGCTGGTGAGGGTGTTGATGTGAATGCTAGAAAGTTCTGATGTGATCTTCTGGTCTGTGGGGGTTTTCTGTGGTGCGTCTGATCTCCAGCACACTCTCCTCAACAACACACACAAGATCTGTAGAAATGGCACGATAGATCCCAAAAAAATGCAAATGATAAAAATGACCTCATTTTTAAGGCATCATGATAATGATAATCATAAATAAATTGAGCATCAATCATCACAATCAGAAGATCCAGCAGAGGGCAGAATCTCATCCTGAGTGTGTTCCAGCTGATGATCATGTTTATCATTTAAATATGAACAGCACTTCAGTTCCTGACCATCATAAGAGCCTCCATCAGATCTCAGCTCGTGATGGACGTCGTCACATGGGTCTCCTCAAACATCTTCAACAATAAAGGCCAGCGGATTGAATTATTTATATGCGATATGATGATTCACATGCTAATCAAGCTCTTCAGCTTCCAGTTGTTCTTCTGACACACTTACATTCATATTTCACTGCTGTCCATTCAGTCGGATTATCACCCACAAATGACCAATTACTGTCACTGAATGAAGAATATAATGTGAGTGAGTATTTATCATCAATGCTTCTGTCAGAATTGTCTCACTATATTATTCTTATAAGACCTACATTTGAAGCGACACTTGTAATTTAATTCAAGCATAAATATCGAAATAAATAACCTTTTTAAATGAACAAATCAATATAAATAAGTTTAACTCATGTTAGAATAATATAACAAATAAATAGTTAATTCGTTTAAATTAAAAATATATTTTTTATAACAGTTTTGATAAATACTTTTTACCCCAAATTATACCGTTGACTGTCTTGTTGTTGTCTTGTACATGACAAAGCCATTATAATTCAGTCACTGATTTTCATTATTTATTCCATCGGCAGGAAAATCAAAAGTTGGAATCCTCTTACACAAAACAGCATCTTTACCTCAGAGAAAACAGTTTTGTTTCAGTTCAAGAGTGAGATTTTGAACTGAATTAGTAGGAAACACACAGGAAGTTGAACTGGGATGACAGGAAGATGAATTTACTGACACGAGTCACACATTAAGCAAATTTGAACAGCTATTAAATATAATGAAACGTTATAAATAAAACTTATATATATATATATATATATATATATATATATATATATATATATGCCATCAATCACTGATCAATCAAGTAGTGAGTGCATGATGACATATGAGTAACTCATAGTGAAAATGATGTGCATTAATACGTGTGTAAATGTGATGATGGTGATGATGAAGAGCTGGTTTGGTGTGGTTTGAGGGGTAATAAACGCCTCAGGTTGAACCCTTTACAGTCCTGGTGGAAACCTGAACGGCTTTCAATTGGCTGATGTGATTCGTCACGGCTGATGATCCGTTCTCTCTCTATATAAACACTCACACTTTCATTTTTCCTCAAGACTCCCGTCAGCGCTCCGGTGACGTGCACGCGCGGTGGGTGGGAGCGCGCGTCCCAATGGCGCCGGTGCTGATGCTCGTTCATGACTCGAGCCGTCACCATCACCTGTTGATCCGAAGATGAAGGTTAGTAAGATCATCCTAACAGAAAAACAGCCCCGAAAAGAGCTGCGCGCGACGTTTTTTTTATTCGCTTTTGTTGGTCGCGTTTTATTGTGCGGTCGAGGCGTTTGTGAGCGTCATTGACATTACACCGGTTTAAATGGTTTCTTACACATATTACACATTTGTGTCTTTGATTCATTCCATCTTCCATCGTTCCGCTCCGCTGGCTGCGTTCATTCGTGGTGTTTTCCAGCGGAGTGGCGCGCGCGGCTGTGATTCGGTGTCAGTTCGCTTTTGTTGCGCGGATGCTCCGGACGGGAAGACGAACGGCTGTTTTCGTGCATCGGGCCCACAGGAGCTCCAACTCTCTGTGCAACAGGTGCCGAGTGTCTGTGGACCGAATAGAGGTCGGTGTGAGGAGCTTCATCTGCGCTGCTGAAGGGCGTTTCAGCTCCGTTGCTGTCTGTCATTCACCATCCGCTGACATCTTTATCTTCGCTCGGATTCAGAGGTCGTGTTAGTATTTTCACTGCTAGCAGTCAGGCATTACATGAAACCTGTTAAACTTGCGTTAGTGATGCTGTGTGTAGCTGAGGAGCGTGTGCTTCTACTTTACTGAGTGATGCTTAAAAAAATCCCACAGACGCGCAATGAATGAGAAACTGAAGCGCATTTACACATAGAAGATACTCCAGACTGTAAACAGACACCTAGCAACCAGCCACAATACCCTAGAAACGCTCTAGCAACAGCATAGCAACCAACCACAACACGCTGCTATTTTGCGGGTGAGTTCTGCACAGCCAGACATCATTCAACATTTTCTCACAAAACAGTCTTGATTGATTTATAGCTTCTGTTCATGCATCACGGATACAGTCAGAAATAAAGAACCGTGAGCGTTCAGAGAACATTAGAGAGCAGCAGCAGGGAAACCCGGAAACAAAGCTGATGCTGATGATGAAGCTGAGATCCTACAGAAGAGCGGCGTGATGTGAACGTGGCCCTTCTGAACGACAGCAGCGTTCACACTCACCACTGAACCACTGCACTGAGTGTGAATGATCTGAGCACATCTGTGTCTTTATACAGTAATAATAGGCATTCACACATCACCACTGGCCAATCGCAAGAGCCTGCCACGTAAAGAGCTCTGGACAGGAGCAGCAGAAATCGGTCAGAGATGGAGACCATCCCCCACAATCCCCTGCTGTCCGTCTCTCTCTTTCTCTCTCTCTCTCCTTCTGCTGCTTCAGCGCTGTTGCGTGGAAACGGCTCTGAAACACATGAAGAGCATCAGATACGGCTGATATAATGCTGTTCATATGACACGAGTCTCATTATCACACATTCATGGAAGAAAGGATCACTGGAATCGCTGGGAGATTATGATTACACGATTGTTTTTCTTCTACTTTACTGACAAACAGACAGACGCTCCTCTTTTCATCCCCACATTTAGAGAAAACAGCTGATGATTAACATTTACTGACGGCAACAACACTATTGAAATTGATAGTATAGAACATCAATAAAGTGAAGCAATGAGGGGGTGTATAAAATGAACACATTCAATTAACCCACTGCTCTCATTATTTGGTGTCAGATCCCCATCTCGATGTTGATTTCTTTTTCAGTCGAGTAAACCTGAAGCAAGATAACTTTTTTGAATAATAATAAAGCTGCAAACGGGGAAGATGTGTTCAGTGTGGGCTTTTCTGATCAGTCTCTTCATGCAAAACACAGTTTATGATGCTAATGTGGACAGATGTAAATGATTCCACTGTCATTGACAATTGATGAGTAAATCTGCGTATTGTTAATTTGTTTTCTCCCGCAGACACACGAGGTGCGGAGGACCGAAGCAGGATCATCCAGCCCTGCGCTGCTGTGTGGAAGACTAGTGATTTTGTTGTGAAACTAAACTAAAGACCAACAACAAAACCCAGTCTGCCTCTCAGCACAGGGCACTTCGACACTAGTGTGTGTTTGATCATGTAACTGAAGTATTTATGTCATAAATGGAGTTGCTTTTACATATTGATTCAGTTTTAGTGAGTTAATGGCTGTGAAACAATAAAAGTGTTTGTGTTTCCATCCAATCAGGTTCAGTGTCTGTTTAATAAAGCAGCATCATGAAAACATCTTTGATTGATCATTTTGACTCGAATATCTGTTCACTCTATATTTCTGTTCAATAATTCCTAGTGTTTATAAATTAATAATAAAAAAAAAACAGGAAACATATAGCTGTAAATTCATTCAACTGATACATTTAGCAGGTGGAAAGCCATGGAGCACTCTGTTTTGTTCGCGTATGTGACACTAAATTCAAAACACACACACACACACACACACACACACACACACACACATTTCTAAAGTTAGAGTATTTATTACGTCTCATACACCTACACACAGGTTACTGGTACAGTAAAAGATCAGTGATTTCAGACATGCCAGACGAGTTGTTCATACATTCCGTGTTTACATCAGGCTGCCCGAGTTTCGCCCAAGGCACGACGGGATATGTAGTTTCGCGAGGCGCTACGACACCGACAGACACGAGCAAGCGCTTTGCTCACACACTACATTTCCCACAAGTCTTCGCGCAACGAGTTTGCCGGTCGACGCGCTGGTGTTCGCGACGCCCGCAGGTTAATGTATTTCTTTGCGCGGCTCGCGCTGTACACTGACAGGACGCACGGACTACATTACCCAGCATTCCGCGCGCCTGTGGTAAACAGAGCTGTCAAACAACATCGACGCCATTTCGATAACAGCCTTAAAATGGCAGTAAAATGCAGAGCGAGGATCGTTCCTCACTAAATAAGAAGCGACGCGCGCTTTCCGTGCTCGCGAACACAAACGCGCTTTAACGGACACTTGAAGACGTGACGCGGCGAGAAGATGGATATCAGCACGGCGGTGTTTAACGCGGCGAGAGACGGAAAACTGAAACTCATCCAGAAGTTGCTGAGCAACAAAAGTCCGGAGGAGCTGGAGGCGCTGGCGGAGGAGAAGACGCAGGGAGGCACGCCGCTGCTCATCGCCTCCCGGTACGGACACCTGGAGGTTGTGGATTACCTGCTGGAGCACTGCAAGGCCAACGTGGAGCTCGGGGGCTCCGTGAACTTTGACGGTGAGACGATCGAGGGCGCCCCGCCGCTCTGGGCGGCCTCTGCCGCGGGCCACTTGCCCGTAGTGAAGACGCTCCTGAAGCACGGAGCCTCCGTCAATAACACCACCCTGACCAACTCCACGCCGCTCAGGGCCGCCTGCTTCGACGGACACCTGGAGATCGTCCGCTACCTGGTGGAGCATCACGCCGACATGGAGGTGGCCAACCGGCACGGCCATACCTGTCTGATGATCTCCTGCTACAAGGGCCACAAAGAGATCGCCAAGTTCCTGCTGGAGCGAGGGGCCGACGTCAACCGCAAGAGCGTGAAGGGCAACACGGCGCTGCACGACTGCGCCGAGTCCGGCAGTCTGGAGATCATGAAGATGCTGCTGAAGTGCAACGCGCGCATGGAGCGCGACGGATACGGCATGACCCCGCTGCTCGCCGCCAGCGTCACCGGCCACACCAACATCGTGGAGTACCTGGTGCACCAGCCGCGCGCCACCCGCGAGGAGCGCATCGACGCGCTGGAGCTGCTGGGCGCCACCTTCGTGGACAAGAAGCGGGATCTGCTGGGCGCCATGCGCTACTGGAGGAGAGCCATGGAGCTGCGGCAGGCGGGCGAGAAAGCCGGCTTCCTGGCCAAACCGCCGCCCGGGCCGCCCGTGCCGGCGTACGACTGCGCCCGCGAGGTGTCCACGGCCGAGGAGCTGGAGGCGCTGATCACGGACCCGGACGAGATGAGGATGCAGGCGCTGCTGGTGCGCGAGCGCATCCTCGGGCCCTCGCACCCGGACACGTCCTACTACATCCGCTACCGGGGCGCCGTCTACGCCGACTCGGGCAACTTCGAGCGCTGCATCAGCCTGTGGAAGTACGCGCTGGACATGCAGCAGAGCAACCTGGACCCCCTCAGCCCCATGACGGCCAGCAGCTTCCTGTCCTTCGCCGAGCTCTTCTCCTTCGTGCTGCAGGACCGAGCCAAGGGCACGCTGGCCACCCGCGTCACCTTCCAGGACCTGATGGGCGTGCTGGGCAAGAGCGTGCGGGAGGTGGAGCGGGCCGTGGCGCAGCGGGACAGTCCTCCGGAGGCGCCGCAGTTCACCAAAGCGTTGTCCATCATCCTGCACCTGGTCTTCCTGCTGGAGAAGCTGGACTGCACGCCGGAGCAGGAGCACCAGAAGCGGCAGACCGTCTACCGGCTGCTGAAGCTCAACCCGCGGGCGAGGAGCGGCTACACGCCGCTGCACATGGCGGTGGACAAGGAGACCACGTCGGTGGGCCGCTACCCGGTGGGCCGCTTCCCGTCGCTGGCGGTGGCCGGTTTGCTGCTGGAGTGCGGGGCGGACGTCGACTCCCGCGACTGCGACAACAACACGCCGCTTCACGTCGCCGCCGCCAACGGCTGTCCCGAGATCATGGCGGCGCT
This sequence comes from Garra rufa, assembly GCF_049309525.1. Lineage (NCBI taxonomy): Eukaryota > Metazoa > Chordata > Actinopteri > Cypriniformes > Cyprinidae > Garra > Garra rufa. The sequence goes on from NC_133370.1 coordinate 94,191, forward strand.
GATTCGGGCCGGGGCGCACTTCGACGCCACCAACGCGCGTCACAAGACGGCCTACGAGCTGCTGGACGAGCAGAGCAGCGGCCGACACGCGCTTCACCCGCTCAACTACGTCACGCTGCAGTGTCTGGCGGCCCGCGCCATCGAGAGACACAGACTTCCCTACAAGGGGCTCATCTCGGAGGAGATGGAGGCGTTCATCGAGCTGCACTGACCGCGTTACCTCCAGCCGGAATACAAGCAATAAACCACGCTCCTCGTGAGAACTGAACTAGCGGAGCCTCCCGAAGGAGAACCGGGACGAGGACGTTTGTGGCCCCGACCGGCCTTTGCTGTGATCTCCTCGCTCTTCTGTCTTTCCTTCCATTGCGTGCAGGAAAAGTGGCCTCTTTCTCTTCTTTTCTGTGACTGACAGGGTGACGGCTTGATTCAGGGCTTTAATACTCGTCGATCGCACGGTCGGCGGTGGCACGAACGGAGCGTGCAAAATTGAAATGCAATTCTATCAGACTCTCTAGTTTTAACCATCTCTTATCAAACGTCATAACGTGGTGTTTAGTCGTTTCTTCTCATTTATGATCCTGAAGGACTTCGAAGCCCATAGTGCCAAACGCTAGCCTTACACGATCGTCTTTTCTAACGTTGTGGCTTTGAATGTGTGCGCCTGTGATTTTAATGTGTTTTTACTGAAATGACTGGCAGAGACTCTGTGCTTTCCTTCCTTTGGGGATCGACTGTAATATATAGAACTTGGCACTTTATCCCCCGTATGAGAACGGCTATTTTTGAATCGCTGACGTTACATTGATATCTATGCAGTTTATTAACAGCGGTGGATTTGGAGTGACAGATTTGGCAACCCGGGTTGTTTTTGTGTTTTTTCTTTGCAGGGTTACGTGAAAAGCTTCATATGCGTTGTAGTCTTATTCTGATGGCCTTTAAGTTTATTATTCTTGGTGAGATTTCACAGCTGAAATGATTTATTTTTCTGTTGGCCTGTCTGTCATTGTAAATGCCACCCACCGAAAGCACTTTGAACATGTTTAACACTTTGTTTAACCTCTAAAACCAGAGACATCTCTCAGAAACTAAGCTGATTTGGTTAATTTAAGACAATTTACTACAGGACAAAAATGTGTATGGTGATGCCTGAATAAAATTCAAGTGTCCCGTCCGTCTGTCTGGTGTTTGTTGGTCTCGGTAACGACTGACCCAGACCTGAATCCGTCTGTGGGAGTCTGTAAAGAGCCGTAACCCATGTAGAGCCGTTGATCGTGGACTTTCTTTACAGGTCGGGACGATCGCAGCACAAAGACGTCAGATGTACATCATCGAAGCGGTTTCTGGTTGTTGTGCGAGTTTTTCAGATTTGAACGTGCCTACTGTAAATATCTGAGGTGTTTCTGTCATGCGCTGATCATCTAATGTCCTGCTATAGTTTACACCTGTGCTGCTGCTTCACACGAGCCAGATCAAATACTTCCAGAAATGTCTTAAGTGTATCTCTATTATAACCTGAGTATCTGGTGTGGGTCTTCTGATTTTCAGGTAATTGACTTATCTTCAGTTAATGTTATGTGCATTTGTCTTGTTAAATATGTTGCAGTCATATTTCACCCCTAACCAAGAAACTGTGCAAAGAAAGTGGAATTTAGAAAATATTTCTGTTGTTGTTGTTGTTATTGTGACAGTTCATCTGTTCAACTTCTGTAAAAAAGGTCAATTTGTTGTCCTAAACAGGAGGATTTTCATTACAGCGGCGTAATTGTGTCATTTTGCCAAAGTTTGAACACTTTGAAACGGTGATTTAGGGGTGAAATATGAAACGTGACACATATTTCTTTCTCAGGACCAGCTTTCAAAGCTGATTGTTTTTCCTCTGAAAACTCGCCGCAGCGAAGGTCATTATGGTCTCATTTAGACGCTTGTTGCTGAAATGTTGTCTGTTCAATGGATCCTCTGTAGTGATTTGACAGCTGTTGAATGAGTCTTTAATGAAAAAGTGTTCTGGGCTGTTCTGATGCTGAAATGTGTTTGTACTCTTGCTGAGAGAATCGTGTCACAGTCGTTTCCATCAGTGCCATTAACCAGTTTAATTCTACTGTACTTAAAAATCTCCTTTATTTACACAAATATAATGTTTAAAGCTATGTCTTGGATTTCGTATGTCATTTAACATTAATGCTGTCTTTTTATTTCCTCTCACTGTTTCCATGCAGAGCTGGATGCTGTTTGTCCAAAGGCAGAGTCACATATACAACAGAAACCCGATCTTCATCCTCGCAGGCGAGCAGATATAAATAGCGTGTCATGAACATCTGTGTGTGGGTTCTCCTGAGAGCCGTGGCCTGTGTTTCCTTGACTATTTTAGGGTCCTGAAGTCCTGTGCGTGTAATCGAACCCTTCGCTCTCGGGTCAGCGATCCTGAAGGTCTGGAGCCGCTCGTCCGCCGCAGGGTCAGTCTCCGCTCCAGCATTACATCAGAACAGATGAATGTTAATGACTTCATTGACATTCCGTTTAAATGCTCTTTACGGTTTCCGTGCGCTTGTCATTTATATATGTGCTGTCCAACACACAGTAACGGACACTCTGCATTAAAATACAATCACACACTTGTTTTATTTGACTACATTGAACTAAACACATTTCTACAATTTTGTGAAAATATTTCAAACTATCTTGACTAACGTAAAATAAATGTTTACATGGGTCTTTGCACCCCTCAGTCAGTTATTTTAGATTCACCGTAAGGAGAAGCTCCGCTAGAGTTTGAGTGATTCTCCATCGGATCACTGCTGTTTCTTTTTCCTCTTTGCAGAACTGCTCCAGCTCAGATCAGAGGTGGACATGATCATCAAATACTCTCACAATGGAGATCTGGACTGATGGATGAAAAGCACATCTTGTCTCTTGCAGTGTTTTTTTTTCAGTGGAAAGGTTGGGATGTTCTCATGCACTGTAGAAATGCTTTTTTTGAAGTAAAATAAAGATTATTGGAGTACATTGTACAACAAAATACTACTTCATTCTTTCTACTTCAAAAATTCCCATTCAATGTTTATTTGCTGTTTTTTTGTAATTATTTCTAAAATTTGCTAGCAATCTCAAAAAAATGTAAGAGCAAAATAGTTAAAGTAAATTATACCGTTTTTTCAGCATTTAAGTCCTGCAACAAAACTAACCATTAATTGGATCTTCCAGACAGACTGGGTTAGGGTTAGAGTTGGGTATTTATAAATTGATATAAATATCATCCTTTCAATTGAACTATTTATGTGAAGTGTAAACCCAGCTGGTTGGTGAGGGTTAGAGATGATCGGTTTGCTCTAACACAAAGAAATGTCTTTCCAATACCCGCACCATATATTCTAAAGCTTTATTATAGGCTGATCTGGATCCTCTTGACGTGCATCTGCTAGGGTCATCTGAGCTCCTCCAGCTGGCTCAGATCAGAGAATAAGACAATGGAGCCCATTATGACATGAGATGCCCCGCTGCTCGGATCACGGTCCTTTATCCAGAGCTCGAGTGACATCAGCGCCATCGCCTTCAGCCCGCGGCCGCTAGAGGACGCCAGAGTCCCGGGGATCCGCGGCTGGAGATCACGGCTCTTTGTCCGAGTGTTTGAGATCAGACCATCTGAACACACGCCATTATCTGACACAAAACAAGTTTCGTCCATCTCCATCAGTAAAAGCTGCTCCATTTCTCATGAACTGCGGAAAGATTTCGCTTCATTTGTTACTGTTTCCTTTGCATTTATCTCTCAGAAATCGTTTTCAATCTAATTCAGTCTAAGAAATGAACCTTTTGATATTATTACGGCCTTGCATTTGCCACCAAACTTGATTTTAAAAAAGGGGGGGGGGGGGGGGGTTTCAACAAAAAATGTGCCGTTCACTAGAATACAGTGTAAAACTAACTTTAAATAATAATAAAGGTAGCCTGATGTTTGAAACTTTTTATTGTAAAATGCCATGTTTAATTAAACGCGTTTGCAGTTTCTTTGTTATTATATGTGAAATGAACTGGCAATTTCCGAGTGAAAATTGATTTCCCACCATTTATTTCCAGTGTAGAACAAGTTTAGACTATTAATTAACATTAAACAGGCAATGTGGTTTCTGTAAATTCACATAGACATTTCCCCCATGTTTGGAATATCTCAGTCATTTTTGTTAATTTGTCAGATTTCTGTCCTGAGGTCTGATGGTTTACAGCAGCTCCTGATTATGATATAGCCCACATTCAACGAATTATTTTCCAATTATTTTTCTTTTAGGGGTTGATCAACATTCATTTCTTCATCGAAATTCTCCAAAAGCCCCAAAGCAATTCAATCTGCCGTCGAGACGCTTCATTGTTTCTGGAGTCGGACTGAGCGCTGAGGGGCTCGTGAACGCGCTTTCCGTCACGTCATCTCTGAGAGGAGGGAGCGCGCACCAGGGTGCGAGGAGGAGGATGAGGAGAGGAGGAGGAGGGTACCAAGGAGGAGAGGCTGCTGCCTGCGAGCATCGATGACATCAACGAGCACAAGAATCTCCGGAGGCTTCTGGAAATGGAGGCGCGCGAGTGAGACGAGCGGCGATTCTGCCTCATAACGGAATATGATGCTCGAGTCTCCAGAACACCTTCGCGCAGGTAAACGAGGCTTTTTTGTATCTGTTGAGAATTGATTACATGCCAGTATTGTGCACAAAAGCTTGCGTGCGTGTGCTCAGATTACACCTCCGTCCTCCTGGAGAGCAGAAGAACACCCGGAAACACCCGGAGGACCAGCCTGCTTTACCTGGTTACGGCGGCGCGGTTAGTTGCGGTTAAGGCGCGGGTGTTACTGTGTGTCGAAGCTGCGGGATGTTCAGGGTGTTACTGATGAGAGGGAATGGATGATTTATTCGACAGTTTCAGTGTTTCTGTGCTCGTTCTTCGAGCGGATCGTGTCGATCGGATCCAGACGCGTTTGCGCCTTTGTTCGGGTTTCGCTCCAGATCTCCGACTCTCTTTCTCTCCGGATTCACATCTCAAACATTCGACTCGTGCATTTGAACCATTGAGCGGATGCGGATGGAAATGCTGTCGGAAGCGGATAATTGAGGTGATGTGTGTTTCTGGGCTGGGTTGAGTGACCTGTGTTCGGTGATCATGGCTGATAACTGCGAAATATGAAGGAAAATTACTGAGCAGTTTCACTGGGACTCCACATAACAAAGCCTGTCTGCGCACAAATGCACATTCTACACGATTGCCTTCATTCTGATGCAAATATACAGAATCAAAGCGTTTATTATAGTCTGGTAGTGCTACAAATAGCAAATAAAATCATGAAAATACGATCAGCACAAAGAATATCTTTCTATAATGACTAAACCCCAGCAACGCATGAATTTTATAAGCTAACAGACAGAACCTGCTTCTGAATTCAGTTTTAATGAGCTGTTGGAAAAACAGCAAACTGTAATTGTAAGAATATGTAGAAGAATATTGTGAAAAAACAGCACAATAATATATGAGTGGTTGCCAGGTGTTGCTAAGGGCTGGTTTTATGTATGTATAATTATAGGCTAGAGTTTTTTTTATTGTTACACACACACACACACGCACACACGCACACACACACACACACACGCACACACACACACACACACACACACAGATCTACAGCATAAATGTGAGGCCGGGCGGCTCTTGGAAACGAGCATCAGCAGTTCCTCGCTGTAGATCTCATGGGTTTCTCATAATGATCTCAGCTGTGGCTATTTGTGGACATCAGCGTGAGTGAAATCCTGCCAAATTCTCTCAATGGGATCAAACTTTGTGTCGCATCCTCCTGTTCATCCGTCCGCTGTGTGAATGTTTTAATATCACACTATTCTGGATGAAACCTCCAAATCTAAGAAATGAATTCTTATGTCTGTCAGATCTTTCTGATCTAAGCCATGTCAGTTTATCCACAGTAGCTGAGCGCTACCAAAGAAAATCACCATTATTTGTTTTTTAGGCTTTGTCAAGAGAATAGCTATTCTGTGTCTTTGTATTTGCACAGTTATTCATTTAGCAGATGCTTTAACAAGAGTGCCTTACAAATGAAGAATACAACAAACACTTGCTCTTGAGGCGATAAACATGAGAGGAACCTTTCAAACATCATCCAGAATAGAACAAACTGGAACAGGGACGGATTAAGGAATCGGCAAAGCAAAGAAGATTTTTTAGCTGGATGAAGTTAAGTGTTTGCAGAAGAGATGAGTGTTCAGCTTCTGGTAGTATATAGATATCATTTCTGAAACACTCAGTGTGCTGTTCATTTGCTAAATCATCAGACTAACGGTTTTCACCTGGTAGACGATAAATAAGTGAAAACACCAACAGATGCACATTGAATGTCTTGAGAGCAACTGTAAGAATCGCCCAGCAACTGCATCACAACACGCTAGGAACGTCTCAGAACACCTTAGCAACACCGTGGCAACCAGGGAACACGTTTAACTGTATTTTCTTCATGATTTTGAATGTGGCCCATATGTTTTCCAGCAGTTTTGTGCTCGTTAAGGAGCTTCTGTCTCGTGTCTGCAGAACACATGCGTTGGTTGCGTTTAACGGCAGTAATGATATTCTCTGTGCTCATATCACTGTATTAAAGCTGATCATCATCCTTCCGTAATCTCTCCTGTTCAGTCAGACGCACTGATAAGAAAATAGTTTAATTCTCCTGCTGCACGGCTCATATTTTCATCTTCTGCTGCAGCGTTTGGGCGGTTGTACGATGCTGTATCTGATTTAATTTTAATGCTCAGGTGAGCCGCTCGCATGCGGGTGATGTTTAATTTTTCTCTTTTAAGACTCTCTGCTTTGTTTGTGTGTTTTAGTGCAGGTTTAAGTAGGTTATAGCTGTGGCCCGGGGTGATAGCGCTGTGCCGCTAACATGTTCTGTGGTTTAGCGGTGAGACAGGTTAGTTTGCCCTCAGACAGACCTGTCAACACGATGAATGAATAATGCGGCCAGGTTTATTGCTCAAACGAGGGAAGATACTCAGGCGGGATTTTAGTTGCATCAGTGCATTTAACTTTCCAAGAGATTTGAACATAAATTCATTTACTTGAACATTAGTGAAGCCTAAAGCACAGTGGTTTATCTGTTAGAGCCCCTGTGGTTGTCGTCCATCGCTCTAGATCGACAGTCAGTCTGAAGACGTGACCTCCAGCCGAGCGTAGCGTGGCGTCTCTCCCTCGACTCTGTGATTTGTGATTGCGTTTCTGATCCGTGGGCCTCCGCCGCCGAGCGTCGATTGGTCTGGAAGGGTTTGACTGACAGGAGCGAGAGATGTTGAGAAGATGGCCGACTCTGCCGTGGACAGAACAGGAGACGGAGTGCTGAGCGAGAGCGTGTTATTTCAGGCCGTCTCTCAGCCAAACGCTTCTCGATGCTTTTGGGAATACAAGGTAGAAGCGCTCAGCATCCGCGTGCCAAAATGTCTGCCGATGGCCACGACGGCTCGGGTTTCTCCGGTAGCTCGTGAAATTGGGTTATTTGCTGTTTTTTTACAGTTTCTGCTGTTTCTTTCCCATGGATCTCGCTAATGTGCAACCTTGAAAGCATTTCAGCCAGAAGACTGAAGTATAGGCTGTATTGTGATATAGGGTGGCATTGACACGGCCCTGACCGTCTAAACGCTCTCGTTGGCGAATCGTGGAGATTTCATTCCAGAAGGAACTGTCCAACAGTAGATGAACTGAAGAAATGCACAGACTGTAAATGTTTATAATAGGCATGTGTATTTGTTTTTCCCTTGTTTATTAGTAATGAACAGTGCAGGTCATTGAGTTACTCCGGTGCGTTTCTTTAATAGATGCTTTGATTGGAGTCACAGCTGAACTCAGATTGGGTTTTATGTGGCCTGACCGTGTGAGTAAACAAACTCCATTTGATGTATTCTCTCAGCCCCGATCTACTCTCATTCGGCCCCTGATGAGGATCATTTTGGAGTTTTGGCTTTGAATCGGCTGAATCTCTAGAGTCACTCGAGGCTCCTGTATGCAGGGTTAGGGCTAGCCGTTTGACACTCCTTTAATTCTAAAATTTAGTTCAAATGATGTTTTATTTTACTCAACGAGAAAGAAGTATTTCTTTTGACATGCCACGGCCCTAAACATCGTTAATAGGTTAAGATTTAATATGAAGAGATTATCAGTGCTAGTTGCAAGATCTGATTCAGAAAGAGCTTTATTGACATGTTCACACACACAAGGAATTTGTCTTGTGTTAGGAGCTTCCAGTACACAAAGTACAAACATAGTGCAGACATACATACAGTTAAGGTAATAAAAACACTAATATTAAGCAGGCTGTAAGATCATTTCAACCAGTTGCAAGCTTTTGAGGGAAAAACAGTGAAACTAACTAAAGGTTTTTTTTAGTTTTTTTGTATGTGTATGTTATTGTAAATAGTGAGGTCATTGTTTATTGGACAATGGTATGTTAGTGAATATGTGTTTGTGTATGTTTTGTAAGGTCTGAATATAAAGAAAAAATCTAATAAATAAAGTAAAAAAACTAATATTAAAGAAAATATACAATAAATTATAAATAAGATATTCTGTAAGATACAGAATAATGAGTTTAAAGGCGGTCGCACACTGAATGAGAAATGCAGCACTATTCAGAATCCTGATCGTCTCATCTTTTTTCTGTATTTAAAGTGAAAGTGAATTAGATTCTGTGATTAGATTTCGGACTGTCGCTCTGATTGTAAAAACATGACTCAATGGCGCTTCTCTTCTCACTGGGTTTAGGTTTCCTCAACAACTTTTACGAAAGTGAACATTTTTCTCCATTGTAGATAATCAGATAAGACAGTCCAGATACACGTGTGTTAGTGATACATGCCTCTGTCTCAGGACAGAATATGAACTACTGCTATGAGGGAGCTCCACATGTGATGAAACTTAGCATATTTACAAGTTGGCATATCAACACTATAGAGAAAAAAATGTGCCAAAATGCAAAAAAATTCAGAAGATATCATTAAACATTTAGTTATAGCAAACAGAGTTTTTATCTCAGCCATTATTGTTTATTTAAATGAACAAATCTGCTATTATTTTAAGCTTCACTAACTAGCAGAGACACTAACCGGGTTTAAATGCCAGCCTAACAACAGCTAATACTGTTCATCTGTGACGGTAGTGATGGAATTCACATGTGAAACGGGGGGAAGAAGGACTGAGAGAGAACTTGAGTGTTCAGAAATGATTCTTTTAGCAGATTGAAAGCATTCTGTGTGAGATCAGCTCTGTGTTTTTCTGAATGTGTTTGCTCACTATGTTTTTAAACTGTGCCTTATACTGTGAAATTAATGCGAAAAAAAAAAAATACTCCGAACTAGGGCTGCACGATTAATCGAACGATGTTGTGAGGTGCGTTTAGTCAATGAAGCCGGTACTTTGATTAGTAGTAAATCTCCATCACGTGCGTTCAACTGGAGCGGCAATTAATACACAGAGACGTAAATCACTGACAAGCTACGCCAAATCGCGTTCAAAATCGCATTCGATTTTGAGCGCGATTTGGCGTAGCTTGTCAGTGATTTACGCCTCTGAATGCTCCAGCTGAACGCACGTGATGGAGATTTACTACTAATCAAAGTACCGGCTTCATTGACTAAACGCACCTCACAACATCGTTCGATTAATTGTGCAGCCCTACTCCGAACCCCTGGTGAACTGAGAAAAAGTGTGCTTGTTGGTGCACCGCTGGCCTAAACACACTCGTTTCTTTCAGGGATCCTGAAGTAGCTCATGTTCCTCCTGTGATCGGGTTCAGATGCGTCTCTGTTCACACGCAGCGATTCCAGCGACGAGAGGGAAAATGGCATTTATTCGTGTAGGTCCGCAACCGGTTTGTGTTTTGACCGGTTTGATTAATGTATACCAGTGTCCATACGCCGCTTTGTTGACCTCTGACCTCAGCAGATTGGACTCCTTCTGTAGGGTCACATCACGAAGCGGAGGAACGGTGAATAGATGAAGGGTTATGCGCTGAGAGCAGATGTCCTGTCGTTCTGTTCCTCATTTGCTCTTTAATATTGATCTTTTGGCCTTGAAATTTACAGACTTCATTCACAAGAGCAGGTGACATCAATCCATGCGGTCAATAACTCCTCACTCAGCGTCCCGCGATCAGAGAGAGACGGCGGGATAAAGACCTCGGCCGCTGGGTTTCCACTAAACACATGGTTTCACAGCAGCTTTAGATACTGTTTGTGTCACAGTCAGGAATGATTCAGTCATCAGTCAGAGGAGATTGTGTCAAAGTAACGTTCGTACGGCGGAAATAACAGCTCTATGATAAAACCAGTCACGCGTTCACTTAAACAGACAGAATAATGCCATCCTAAAGAGTCTTAAATCAAGATACATTTACTTGAGATGCAAAATGAAGATAAGAAACCTAGTATCATAATGAAGTGAGTTTATGCCTAAAGAGAAAACAAGTTTATTTATTATTAGGCAGATATTTGCTCTTGTTTTAAGCATCAACTCACTTCATTATGATACATTTCCTAGAAAACAAGGATTAATATCTGAAGCCATTTTGCTTCTCCGGTAAATCTCGATTTAACAATGTTTAGATATTTGTAACGGAAAACGAGACAAAAATACAAAGTAAGAAAATCATTAGTGATTACAGTCCAAGGATAATATTTGGTAAAAAATGTGATCTTCTCAAGGGTTGAAATGGCCTTTTGACAGAAGGAACCTCAGAGGCGCCCAGACCATCTTATGAATGATTTTTAATGGTAAATGTGATTTGTGTGTTTCACTCTTCCTATAATTCCATCCGTGATTGAGCGTCTTTGTCTCGCTGCAAACCCGATACCCGTCGAGCTCTGAAATCACTCTTCTTACTGTAATGTGCGATGTATGAGCGGAGCACAGGGACATTCACTCCTGCGTTTCTGCTGTAATTATCGCAGCGCAGCTTGTTTTCAGGCGGTTTATTAACACTAACTGTGTTTAAATGCTAAATTAAACACGATTCTAGAAGACTGTATTTATAGAAGATTCAGATTCTCAGAGAGACTAGTTATGGGTAGTTATAGTCATTAATATAATTAAATAATTACAATCATAATTTGGCTCCTTTGGAAGAACCGTCGATCTAGAAACTCTGAATCTCATTTGATGATGTTCAGAGCTGCTCATACTGTAAAGCACTTCAGCTCTTCTGTTTACAAGCGACTAGCTAACAGTAGTTCACCACACGGACGCTAACGTAGCCCTTATTTCATTTGTTTTAGCTGGATCCTCGTCTCTCGGTCGCTGCGATGTGCGGACGAGCCCTCGAGACGTGTCAGATTTGTCCTTGTTTGTCGCTGATGTATTTTTAATGTTTCATTTTGTGGGAACTAAAGATATAAGTGTGGCGGCGGCCGGTGTGATTTATTCAAGATAAAATAATAATCCAGGAGAGAGAATCTGCCGTAGATTGCAGTGGCAGAAAGCATCTGATTTATTTAAAACGACTGCGACGGAGCGCCGCTCACATGCACTCAAACGCTCAACTTTAACACGCTAAATTGATGAACAGACAGATACGCTTTACAGCTGTTTGCCCTGAGAGTTAGGATTCAGAAGCAATTTGGTCAAATTGGCCAGAGTACAACACACACACACACACACACACACACACATATATAGAGACACACACACACACACACACACACACACATATATAGAGACACACACACACACACACACACACACACATATATAGAGACACACACACACACACACACACACACACACACACACACACACACACACACATATATAGAGACACACACACACACACACACACACACACACACACATCTGTCAACATCAGCCTGTATTAAACACACACATTCCGCTCACAGACCGCACTGCGCAGCACTTTCTCAGCTTAGCAAGCTCAAATCTGATTGGCTGGTTTCACTAACTGTAGTAACAGCACACAGGCGTTTCATCAGTCTGTCTGGAAACAAATGGGGTTTTGTGTGTGTGTGTGTGTGTGTGTGTGTGTGTGTGTGTGTGTGTGTGTGTGTGTGTGTGTGTGTGCGTGCGTGCGTGTGTGTGTGTGTGTGTGTGTGTGTGTGTGTGTGTGTGTGTGTGTGTGTCACATTGATTGCTTTAAAGTGAAAGTTCACCCTGAAATGGTCATTCTGTCATCATGTTGATTGACTGTTTTCTGTGGAACATAAAAGAAAAGAACTGATTTCCATTGTTTGTTTTGTCTATAATGGAATGTAAGCCAATAGGAGCCAAAACTGTTTGATGACAGAATGATAATTTTTTTGGTGGACGATCCCTTTAACGACTAAATGTATGGATGTTTCGCCAAATAATTATTACATATCCAGGTTTTTAGGGACCCAGAATGTATATGTAACACGGATGGGTTTTTAAACAGTCTTAAAGAACATTCCAGAACTCCAGAACATTCTCGTTCAATAGTCCTGCCTGGTGGAATGACCTTCCCTCCCATATCCGGAATGCACATTCCCTAACTGCCTTCAAGCGACTTCTGAAAACCCATCTCTTTCGACAATATTTGACTCAATAAAAAAAAAAAAAAAAAAAAAAAAAACCTTCTCTCTTTTCTTGATCTTCCCTTTCTATCCAGTACTTATCCAACAATGCCGATATATGGTATTTTTGAGCACTTCCTAGGTTGACCTGCCTCCTTAGGACGAATCACTTGTTGCATCCCCAATTGTAAGTCGCTTTGGATAAAAGCGTCTGCTAAATGAATAAATGTAAATGTAAATGTTAAAGGGATAGTTGAATGAAAATGTGTTGTTTATCTGCTTACTCCCAGGGCATCCAAGATGCAGGTGACTTTGTTTCTTCACCAAGGTTTGCGTTCTGCTCGAGGTATGTCGTTATCTGCGTAGGGCATATAGACCAGTTGGTTTCCCACCGTCGTCACTCAAATTCAGGTACATTCATCATCTGGCTTATATTAGGGATCTGTCCATACATTAATCTCAAAACATTTTCATTTTCATCATCTTCAAAATCCATATTTTGTTTGCCAACAGCTTTCTCATCTGATCCAACATTAAATGTCGCTAATATTTGATCATGAACTGCTCTGCAGTAAATCATTTATCCATGTGGAGGTGTGCTGATGATATTTGAGATTTCTGTGAGTTCTGTGTCACGTCATTGTTGTTTGTCAGACGTCGTCACCTTGAGAAATAAGACTGATTCACACTTAATGGAAAGGCAGATATCTAGCATTGTTGCACTGAAAAAAAGAATACTTGCACTAATACATACGTAGCTAATGAATGTTTACAAAAAAATCATTAGAAAACAGACATACTTTTAGAATGAAATGTTTTCTTGTGGTGTTGTTGATAATGAATAGATTGAGGATGAATGAGATGGTGGAGGTCTTGAGATGAATGAGGGGAAGGTAGTGGATGTGGTTGGGGTCATTAAAGACGAGAGGTGTGTGTTCAAGCAGTGCAGGACGTCCTGCTTCACCGCTGATTTAATGTTTAAATGAATGAGTCCAACGGTAAGTCTTGATATTTGATCTGTTATCTGGCTTTAATCGATGCGTTTCTCTGTCTGTGTGTGATGAGGACAGAAGCAGTAAATCTTGTGATGCTTAAAGAGCTGCAGAGGAGCTTCTGTCAGTCGATGAGAGAGAGACGGCGATACGCATCGGTGCGGTTTGTCAGCCACGCTCACGGCCATCAGCTGAATACACGCAGCGTTTCCAGCGCTCTTATCGCGCCGGCCTTTGATTCTCGCGGCCCGTAAAGCTCCAGCCCACAATGGAGCTCTCTCTCGGGGCGGAGCTGATGTGTGTCATACTCTCATTTGTAATAACAGCAGATTAAAAAGGATGATCCGGGCTTTGCGAGGCCCGTTTCCGGGGCAGGAGGGGGTTGTGAAGCCACGTTACGTACAGAAGCAGACGTCCTTTTGCTGTTCACCTGCATCTGATGCTCTGATGCTTCATTTCATTATGTGTATCTGCTGTTTAAATGATCATCATTCACACATGCATTAATCTGAATATTAAAGTGAGGCAGATCAGAATTCAGAGGCTGATAGGTTTACATGTTCACTAACTGCTGAGTGGTTCAGTTGACGCCGGTTCGGTCACACCAGAGTTACACTGGGTCGTCACGATGCAGATTGTCATTGGTGTCAAAACACGAGTCGATGACGTCTGCAGACGTGTTATGACTTATTATCTTACTGCTAATTTAGCAGAACTGTCAGCGCAAACTCTTCCTCGTCCGTCTGAAGAGTAAAAGCGTCAGTTATTCATTAACTCCTGCGTTCATCCAGGCATCATCGGCCGTCGAGCGGATTCAGCATCTCGGTGTGGTTTTCTGGTGTTGGAGAGCGTCAGTAATGCGAGTCTGGATGAATCTCAAGCGCTCGCTGCTGTGGGAGACGCTGCTATTTTTAGTGTCTTTCTCATATCGCCCCGTTTCTGCCCAAAGATCCTCGCCTGTTTGCTGCTGTCGTCTGTTGTTTTTTTCTGATCGGCGTTTGTTCTCCAGACGTGGCAGCGGTTCTGGGGTTTGCTGGCGTTCTGCGAGCCGTACGTCGGACTTTAGTAAAGCATGAACTGCAGGGGATTTGCTTCATTTGTCGTTAGTCTGGGCTTTAGGAGGCCGCAGGGAGCGCCACGGTTAAACTCTCCACCAGCTCAGGAGCGTCACACTGAATCTTAATCATAAAGCTGTGATAAACCACTCTCTCTGGATAAATGGACATTAACATTGTTAGTGGCATGATTTTTGAATCTTGTTCACTCGTGTCATATGAACAGGTTATTCTGAGACCTTAACTATCGTTTTATATGAAGCTCCACATCCAGCCTGAAGCGTGTAATCTAATAGTGTGTTCATGTGTAGCGGTTGACCGTTATGGGTTTATCAATGGCCAATATTGATATCTAGAGATCAGGTGTCTGACGTGCTGTAGATATTTAACTCATTTCACTCACACCATGTGAGATTGCTAAAATGACTTTGATGATTTTTATAAATATAGACTCCAAATGTGCACCATATATTAGCAGACACTGCTTTACTGTTTTATCATCTTAAAATTGGTAAATATCAGTTATTAGTTGAGATATAGCTGTTCACACCTCATTAATGCTGATTGTGTGTCTGGTGTTTATCCAATCAGAATCTGTTTTGTAATATTTATCATTATAAATTAGCATAATGTATGTGGTGCACAGATACTGAAATACTGACATCAGAAGGATTTCACCTGCTTCATGACACCAAATTTAACTCCATCACCTGCCTACGTTCCTCTCGCTCCATCTTGTGTGTTTTTCCGTGTGTGTTCCGGCGAGCCTCACGTATGCGGTGGCAGCATGACGCCACGCCATCTGTCCGCTCCAACACGCCAACTCCACCGAGAGTCCCACAGAACGCGGTTTTCACCAGGACTGTCCGCCGGCGCCGATTCTGGTCCTCGTAAGCGCTCGGATTGATGGTTTGTGCGAAGGACGGTTGGGTTTTCTGCTCTTGTGAGAGTTAAAGCCGGCGGGAAGATCTGACAAAGCCGTGTGAGATAAATTTCATCTCTGGACGGCTTCCAGTTGTAGCCTGCAGGGGTTTGAGCTCTGCGTCAGAACAGCCGTGTTTTACCATTTGTTCTGCGGGATCAAAGACTTTTATGTTAAACTGAATTTACACCTTCAACACACTCGAGCGCAGACGCCGTAGAGCTCACACCTCACACCCAAACACCACGACTCCACTGACGTCTCAGAGCGCCGCGGACGGGGACCCGGTTAGACTCGGGATAATATAGTCACTGGATCTGACAAACTTTGCCAGGAGACTGAAATTAAATCTTTAGAAATGTATTCAATGATCCTGTATATTCTATGGCTGATTTACATCTGTGACATAATCCATACTCCGTACTATTGGACAGACTAAATCTGTCTTAAAGGGGTCATCAGATGCAAAACTCACTTTTCCATGTTGTTTGAACATTAATGTGTGTTAGTAGTTTGTGAACACAATCACCCTACAATGATAAACATCCACCCAGTGGTATTTTTTAATCTTTAAAAGTAATATCCCCTTTTTTTAAATCAGGTCATTCTCAGCTTCTTGTCGTTGAGACGAAACACATTTGATTGACATGAGCGTCTTACCTTAGCCCCGCCCTCACCGAGCTGAAACAGTCCGACTCCGATCTCCATTGTGTGACTCAGGAGCAGAGGAAGACTCTAATTGAGCGATTGAGGTGTTCTGTTGTTGGATGTAATCATGAACACAGCAGTCGTCATTTACTCCCGACATCTGAGCCGCTGAAGACGCAGAGGACAACGTTACTTTCAGTTTTAAATGGAATGCGCCGATCCCGATCTACATACGCGTCTATGTTCGTGTGAATCGTTCCTGATGCAGCTTCACCCACAGCAGAAGTGAGGAGAAGGGTTTTTTATGCATCTTTGCAAATGGCCTTTCTTAATAATGTGCTTGTTGGCAAGTTTTGCAGATAAACGCGGCCAAATGCGGCTGGCATTTGAAGGGTCCATGTCTTAAAATGAGCTGAAATTTTGCAGAGCTGATTTTGACAAGGTAAAAGGGTGTTTTTTTTTACACTACTATTGAGAATTTTTAATCAAAGTATATTAGAGACTTTTCATTAAAAAACTTGGGCATCCGATGACCCCTTTAAAAAACAT
This sequence comes from Garra rufa, assembly GCF_049309525.1. Taxonomy (NCBI): domain Eukaryota; kingdom Metazoa; phylum Chordata; class Actinopteri; order Cypriniformes; family Cyprinidae; genus Garra; species Garra rufa. Next base: position 110,923 of record NC_133370.1, read on the forward strand.
TTTCTCTTTTCTCTATTTAAATGCATTTTTTTTATTTTTTTAATATTTTTTCCATAAGCTTCCATTTAATTTAGGGCCCTATGAAATCAGTCTTATTTGTCGCTAAATTCTGTGTAAATTTGGCTGATGTTTATTCCCTTTAGGGGTGCTGTGGTACACGGGGTGGGGAAAACATCACTTAACAACCCTAATCTGGAGCTTATTATTTTTATCCACATGAATTAATCCTCCTACGTGACATTTATGTTGTTTTATGCACTTTTCCCCAAATTGTAAATCCATTCAAATGTAAAATTGGTTTCTGTTGATGTTGTCATTTAGGTGTATATTTACAGTTAAAGACAGAGCTCGTGTTTCCACACAGGAGGACATTCACGTGTTTGTGTTGTTGTTCTGCGTCTGTGACGGAGCCGCTGGAGCTGATACTGCTGTACTCTGAGTATCCGGCGTTCTCGACATACGCTGCGCTCCGGGGTCGTGGCTGGAGCTTGTTTGTAGAGGAACTGGAGCGTTTCAGCTGTTAAGCATTAGTGTCATTTTCATACACATCTGCGCTGGCGTTAGCTTCATTTAACATCGATCAGCCGCGCAATCTGCCGCCGCCACCCCCGTAAGCGGCTTGCGGCCCGTGCGCTAAACGAACGCCTGTCATTTGCCTGTCCGTTGACCCGCGGTCTGTCGCTCCGCAGATGTCCTGACCCGCGACAGCTGGAGGCCCGTTCACCCGCTGTAAGACGGCCAATCGGCGCGGACCGCAGCTTTAGCCGCCAGAGCTTAACCCCTAACCCCACTCAACAACTACTAACCATCAGATGAACACACTTCCTGTTGTAGACAGTGTTGAGTCTCTGGACTAGCATCTGTCAGAGCTTACTCCAGTGGTTTATCCTAACTGGACATGATCAAACCAGGGTTAGTCTCTATAACCGTGTGAATGTGGTGCAGCGGTCGACCGCTAGAGATTCTGCTCTTCCATCACAGTCCACATTAGACCACATTAGTCCATAATCAAATGAGATGAAGCCTCTTTAATTTTACAAAAGGTATAATTCACTTGATCATCAGTAATAGGCATTGCCGTTTGATCTGATTTGCTAAAACAATTTCTAGCAAATACAAGTTTTAGAGATCAACGATATAGATGAAGTATTTCCTTCATCCTCTACTGCAGTGTGTTTGTTAACTCCTTAATAATCCTTACCTGGTTATCTATTAAAGCCTAACCACTGACCTGCAGCAAAGCATCTGGACATTTAATTCTCATTACTGGACTCCAGTGAGGATTCATTATAAATCAGCATCACACTTAAACATAAATCATTCATATGATATTGAAATGAGATGGTCTGTACTGTGTCTGTAGTTCCTCTTTGCACTGGAAGCTCCAGTCACTGTGTGTGAACACGCTCGACAGTAAAGCTCTTTCTGATTCTGATATCATGCGTCACATCATTGTTTTTAAATGAGAGTAATGAGTAAGTGTTTCATTGTCAAGAAAACAATGTCGTTGTAAAAATAGACTTCATTTTCTTTATGCAAATTTCAAAACAATTAATTTTTTTGTTATTTTTGCATGTATTTGCATTTTAAATAGTAATGCATCAGGTAATGAATGACGTCAGAGAGCGTTCGTTTGACCTCAGACTCGGCTCAGGGTCACGTGACACCGATCGCATCTGCTGGCTGGTTTGGATGGTTGCCATAGAAACCGTATTCCCAGCGGCCGCTGGTCTGATCCGTGGATCCGCAAACACAGCCAGCGGTGATGAAGACGCTGCAGACAGACAGACAGAGAGAGAGAGACGGGCAGAGGTGGTTGACTAGGCAACAGTAAGACAAGATACGCCTCGATGCACCAAAGATAAATAACAGCTCCAGATATGAGAGAAAGGCTGCAGTCAGACGACGAGATGCTGCTGCTGATCGACAGACACAAAGACAGAGCCGCATGATATTAATGCATGTTTCTGCTTTTACTCTTAATTGATTCATCACTGCAGGTTACTCTGGGAAAATATACAACATTTATCTTCATAATATTTCATCTAAATGTAATCGTTCGGTCGGCCTCTCAAGCGGTTCTCCATCGCATGCGCGGATTTTTGTTAACTAAACAGCTGTTTAGACATGGTTTTAGCAAACTCAACTATTCTCCAGCTTTTTTCCATTGAATATCCTGTTAAACCAAGCGGCAACCTCCCGCTCTCTCTATTGAAACCAACACGGAAGTGACTTAAACTGCAATTCATGGACTGGCCGCTAGAGACTGGCTGCAAAAGGAAGTCAATCCCATTGACTCCCCATGTTAAAATGTCCAACTTTACAGCAGAAAAAAGTATGTTTACAGCCTGGTACAAAAAGTGTTTTTTTCTATATAGCTAGTTTTGCCCTTCATGTCAACTGTGAGGGGGTGAATTTAAGTTATATTAAGCCTTAAAGCAGCAACCAGCTCCACCCACATCCCGCCTTTTTGCCCGTTTCTGATTATCCGGGAGTGACGCGATTCCAAGATGGCGACGGCCGATTCCCGCCCACCATAGGCTTAAAAAACACTCTTCAGAAACCTACGGGTGACGTCACGCACACTACGTTCATATTTTTTACAGTCTGTCTGTTAAACACTAATATACGGTCACATGCTCAAGTCAAGTCACATTTATTCTATAGTGCTTTATATAATAAAGATGATGTCAAGCAGCTCAATAACACAGTAATAAACAGGAACAGAATTAATTAAGGAAACCATGTGTTGTTATTCAGCTCAGAGCAGTGGAGATTGCTGGTTTAGATCAATAACCAGAGTTCAGACAGATCATGTTTGTGATGTTGTGAAAGCATCAGAATGTTTAAGTCTTTAGAAATCAAGCATCAGCGTGTGTTTGAGAACGACTCTCTCTCATGCTAAAACCGCTGTAACGCACGGCCTCTCCCGGCTCATCGCTTTATTAGACCATCTTTCCTGTATGTTATATAATATTTGTTCATTTAAATCTGCCATGTCGTGTCTGATTGTAGGAATACCGGATCAGACCGCTGAGGATTATGAAAACCAGGACATGAAGCTCAAACACATCTAGAAAAAAAGAGAAACGAGTGCGGTGAGTATCTGTCATCTGTGTGTGTGTGTGTGTGTGTGTGTGTGTGTGTGTGTGTGTGTGTGTGTGTGTGTGTGTGTGTGTGTGTGTGTGTGTGCTGGATAATCACAAGCCTTCAGTTGCCTCTATTTTTGGACGTGTCTGTTCTCCAGCGTGACTCCAGAGTGTGGTGGATCTGTGAAGGTGTCGTGATTGAACTCTGACAGGCCTGACAGCAAAGCCCAACTCCTCCTCAGTCGTCCGCCGCGCATTTGTTTCCTCGAGCGAAGGAAATAAACTCATTTTCCAGAAGCGTGTTCGTTTTGCACTTTACCTGTGATGACCTGACAGCGCGGATGCCGTCTGCATTTTATTTGCACATTTGCACGCGTTTAGCGTCACCTCTGAGATCTTCTGCGACGGCGTCTAACTAATGGTGCGTTTGCACGGTTGAAGCGTGGCTCGTTTGGCCAGCATGTGCTCGTGCCGGTCTGTAGCTGCTGTTTGATGATCCCGTGTTGAACTGTGTTTGTGGAGCGACTCAACATCTGGCGGGTCGTGACCCGAGCGAATCTCCGGACGGCCGACACGCCGCAATCAGACGCTCGGCGGACGGGCCGATAACCCGCTAGAGGAGATTACTGAGACTGCTGAGTGTTTTTACTCAGTGCTCTGATGATGAGGCCAGACTCGCTCCTCAATTCACCTTCCAGTTCTGTGTTGTTTTTTAGCATCTCGGATGTTACCGCGGCTCATAAATGAGATTAGCGCATGCGGATCTCTGCAGCTCATCTCTTCTGCTATTATAGTCTGAGCGTGAAACACAGACCGCGCACATAACGTGGAGCCGCTTGATATCGGATCGCCGCGCACCTGCGCACGGCCCTGGACGGGAATAATCGATTTTTCAGAGTAAATATTGACTCCTGGTCGTGGACGTTTTGCAGGCCTGTGCTGAATCGCTGCAGCCGCTGCCGACGGTGAAAAACACCCCTCCCTCCCGGAAGACCACGCTCCAAACTGCACTTAGTAAAACGAGGCCGAGAGTAAAACGCACAATGCCTGGGAAGTTTTTCAATAATTAATGGGCTCTCTCGTAAAAAATCCATCTCTGCGAGAGTGAAGTGATGGTGTTGAGATGAGCAGCAACCATAAATCATTTTGCAGCTCATTTTTGACCGTATTGTATTTTTGTGTTGTTTGTACACATATTAATGTAAGATTATTTCTAGTGTATTTCTGTCAGATGTTCTGCATGTTCCAACCCATGACAGCAATATTTCACAGCGTGCGTGTGTTGTGTTTCTGCGCTGGTGTTGAGTGTTTCTCTCTGCGTCTGCAGTGCGTCTGGACGTCAGCGGTGGAGTGCAGTCGTCGAGGGTCATGGCCGTCCGGGTCGGCAGAGGTCCGGTCCGCTCCGCTCTGCTGCTGCTCTTCTTCATCTGTCTGCAGAACTCCTGCGACGGCTTGTGTAGGTCTCCCTGCTCTCTGACGCGCTGCTGTTGGTATGGTAACAATGCGTGTCCTTTGTGATGGGATGTCGTCATGGAAACTAAGCAGAGGCTGATGCTATTTTACTGCAATGAATTATTAAAACAGAAAGATTGGTGTCTGCTGGACGCTGGAATGAAAGTGAATTCTCTCTCTGCGTTCTCTTACAATAAACACTGGAGAATAAATAAAGAGAGCTGTCATATGATCAGTGTGACCGAGGAGGCCGTTTGATGTGATGTCCCCAAAGATTTGTTTAAATGTTTAACGTGGAATCACAAATTCAGCGAAGATAATTGCAGTAAAGGAGTTGTTCACTTTCAGAACAAATATGTAAAGGATAATCAACGGTTTTCCGTGCATTAAAGGATTTTAAATGCACGACGTGGAGGCTAATAACCACCCGACCACGTCCTTTAATGCACGGCAAGCCGTTGATTATCCCGCTTATTCTATGGTCATTTGCCAAGTTATAGACAAGTTAAAACTATGATTGATATTTGCAGCGCAAAATTTGAGCGAATGGATAAAAAAGACGGTTATTTTCGTCAGTTATGACACGCAGCTCTAGTATTCTGGCCGCTTCAAATCAGACACAGAGATGAAATAGTGCGGTAAGATCACATTTATTTGAATGAATTATAGCATTTGTTTCAGTAAATTATCGATCGACCGAGAGAGAGAGTGAAGGTGAGAGAGATGACAGTGTGTGTGTGTGTGTGTGTGTGTGTGTGTGTGTGTGTGTACCTGCCTGCATGCTGTGCGTCTCTCTCTACAAACAACAAATTCATTTAAAAACAGCAGTTTTACCACCTCATTGCTGATGAATATAATGTAGCGATCTAGTATCTAGGCTATTTTAATACGAATCGTGGGCAAGCGCTGACAATAAGTTTATGTATGTGCGCAGCACTATGCGATCTCCGACCTCTCTCTCTCTCTCTGTGTTTGCATGCATCAATTAAAGCAGCGCATTAATATAGAACAGTGATTAAACTGACTTGGAACTACCTGTGCATTAAACGGTTTACTGCATACCTGCCAGCCAATCAGAATCCAGTATCCAGACATTCCATGGAATAATTACAGATAATTTACTCACCCCCTTGTCATCCAAGATGTTCATGTCTTTCTTTCTTCAGTTGTAAAGAAATTGTTTCTTATGGAAAACATTCCAGCATTTATCTCCATATAGTGGACTTCTATGGTGCCCCGAGTTTGAACTTTTAAAATGCAATTTAAATGCAGCTTCAAAGGACTGTAAACAATCCCAGCCGAGGAAGAAGAGTCTTATCTAGTGAAATTATTAGTCAAACAAGCTGACAATTTATATACTTTTTAATCTCAAGCACTTGTCTTGTCTATGTGTGCGTGAACAGTTCAAGACAGTTAGGGTATGTCTAAAAACTCCCATCTCATTTTCTCCTCCAACTTCAAAATGGTCCTCCATCGCTGCAGAAGTACCGACCCAGTGTTTACAAAGTGAACGTGCAAAGAAGATCAAACAGCCGTTATAAAAAAAGGTAAAACAGTGATGGAGGACGATTTTGAAGTTGGAGGAGAAAATGAGATGGGAGTTTTTAGACATACCCTAACTGTCTTGAACAGGAGCAGAGCCATATAAAAAGAGAGTTGCGACACTCCCATAGGCTTCCATAGGAACTGAGGAATGCGGAAGTAAAGCGTGTCATGGAGCGGTCAATAGTTCCAAACAACCAATAGCTCCTCCATTGAAGCCCATTCATTTCAGCGCTTCTCAAGCACAGTCGCAAGTATATTGAAGAAATTACTGCATTTCTTTACATTTTAACGCATCAGTTGACCTCTCGAAAAACTGGCCAATAGTGGTGTTTTATGAAGCGTGTTATAGTTAATGTTTATCGTTAAAAAATAAACAGTTAAACTGTAAATGCAGCTGGATAACATGAGAAACACCGTAATAGCGACCAACCAGATACTAGTTGTCATATTTTTATGTTTTTAGTCTTTCTGCAATCTTTCTCTCACTGTAGGAGGTTGAATGAGTTTCAGTAAAGACTGCATTCAAGAAACACGATAAAAATGTATGCTGAATGCAATTCGTTGCCTTGTGTTTTTTTAAACATTA
>NC_133370.1:131949-164449 GCF_049309525.1 Garra rufa
TGGGCCCGCAGCTGAAGGTGGTGGAGCGAACCCGAACCGCGACCATGCTGTGCGCCGCCAGCGGGATTCCCGATCCGGAGATCTCCTGGTTCAAGGACTTCCTGCCCGTGGAGCCGGCGCTCAGCCAAGGGCGAATCAAGCAGCTGCGATCAGGTACGGCAGATACACCGGAGACTTTCTCTTCTCGTGAGCTTTAAACCGAGGCTGTGATTGTGGAGATAGGCCTCTCGTATGAAGGGGCGCGTTTGAACTCAGCTCTAATAATGATGTCGGGACTCGACTGAATGAACGCAGTGATTGCTGAGATTAGCAGGTAACGCGGACAGAGGTCTCCTCTCTATTACGCTCACGGGAAGCCGCTGAAGTGAGCCGGCGTTCGGATAGGCGGTAATTTCTGAAATGACCACTTACTTGGAGATTTTAACCACAGCCAGAGAGAGCTCCAAGAGTTTGGCTGCGACTGTAAAACACATGCGAGTCTGAATCGCATGCAGGAATCTGTCTACTGTACACGTCTACTGTTGGGTCTCAAGATGGGCTTTTAGAGCCACGTTTAGGGTGAGATTAAATGTAGCATTGAAACTAGGATTCATCCTCTACTAGTTTGAAGAATCTAATGCTGATTATTAGTCTAAATATTTATCTGGGCCTGTATTTACAAAACATTTTTATCTTACCACTAAAAGTTCTGCTAAATAGCAGTTTTTAGCTAAGAGTTTTCTCCTAAAACCTATTCACAAAGCTGCTGAGACAAAGTTTTACTAAGGAATAGAGAGAAGTCTTGAGCTCATTGTTATGGGTGATGTCAGCATGATTATTAACTATGCACACTCTGATTGGTTGATAGGGGAGGAGTCTCTGTCAGAGATTTATTCATAGAAATATTGTGGAGAGCGATATAATGTTGCCATATTCAATTAAAGATTTTAAAATACAGGCCTAGTGTCACTAATTAAACAAGTATATGTTCAGCTGATTGTCAGCCTCTTCTGACAGTCATGTGTGCTTCTCATAAACAATGAGCTGATAAGCATATTTCAGAACAGAATAATCACGGCTGATAGTTAGATATGCAAACTTAAAAGAAAACCAAACTGGACGCAAGAACAGCTGTTACTTCTTGCCCAACTTGTTAATGAAAAACAAGGATATAGTCAAAGGGAAATTTAGAGTTGGGATAACCTCCAAAACCAAAAATGTTGTGTGGGAAAATAGATTGCCAGCAACATCAAGTTTAAGGATAGTTGGGATAGTCTTAGTGACTTAGGAGTCCTCCTCACTACTCCTCTAACGTTTCACAGATTTAGGAGCTAGTTTTAGAGCTAAAATGCTTTGTGAAATACTTTTAGAGCAGAAATTTAGGACTGACACGCCCATTGTTTTTAAGATTTTTTTTTTTAAATCGGCAAGTTATGAGCTACTTTTAGCCTTAAGATGTTTTGTGAATACAGGCCCTGGTGTTTATGAAGCATCTCTGTGGAGCTGCGATTGATTCAGGATTCAGGTGAATAATGATGCTAAACTGTATAAGCGGTTGTTGGTTTCCTCCATCGCTGTGCTGTTTTCTTGTCTCTCTTATGACTTCATGCTCACTCAGTAAAATCATTTATGCTTAAATCAGTATTTCATCTCCATATGTTGATTTATTTGGTAAGTAGTCGTGGAATAAGCGGGATCATGTACGGGGTTAGTTGTTATGCCGACTGTACGTTATCCCTCGCTTATACACGCACACGCATATATACATAAATCTAATCCGTATGATTAATGTATATAGTGTATATGACACGTGATTATATATAGCGCTCATATATAATCAGTTTGATCAGTGAGTGGATCATTTCTGTGGAATGAAGTGTGTTTGAGCTGCTGTCACTCAAAGCTTTCGTTGTGTTTTTTTCTCATTGTGTGTTCGGTGTGTTTTTCTCAGGAGTCTTTGGTGAGTATCTGTTTTTTCCAAACTCTCCTCTTCTGGTCCTGCGGTTTGATGGCATATGTTGGCGCTCCACTCGTGTCATCCTCCGATAAACATGCCCCTCGTTCCCCCCGATCCTCCTAACCAACCTGATCTTGTTTCCTGCACCTGTTCCCTAATGAGAGGTGAAGCCGAGCTCACCCGATCCGCTCCGCACCAGAACACACCGCCGACATCGGGACACGCTTGTGTTAGCGGAGACTACAGAAACACATTATAATAGATCAAAAATAGACACGAACACACATATGCATTGAATTGGAGCTTCATCTGGTCATACAGAGTAGGATAGTTCACCCATCGTTTACTCATCCTGATGGCATTATGAACTGATTACAAAGGCTTTCTTTCTTCTGCGGAACATGAAAGAAGATATTTTGAAGAATGTTGGTAATAAAACAGTTTTGGTTCCCATTGACTTTCATTTTTTTGTTCATATAATGGAAGTCAGTAGGAACCAAAATGGTTTGATTACCGATATTCTTCAAAATATCTTCTTTGGTGTTCCACAGAAGAAAGAAAATGTCAGTTTAGGATGATATGAGGGTGAGTAAATGATGACAGAGTTTTCAGTTTTGAGTGAAAGCGTTCACTTTAAGAAAACGACTTTTGATTGTCTGGCATTTCTTACATATATCTTTTTATTCTTCCATTTCAACAGGGTCCAGAATGAACACACATCCAATGCCAAACGTAAATAGCAACATCAGCTTAGACAAGTAAATCAAACTGTTTTATTAACTGGTTTGCCCATAACTTGTTCTGTCGTTTCATGGGAATTAATAATCTGATTTAAATCAAAGATTCAGACATTCACTAAAGGAAACCCAAACTCACTTGTCGTCTAATAGCAGCGTCAGAAGTTCATCTGGGATTAGTTGTTCTTCCAGAACTCTCATTAAAGCACCAGAATGAAAATGTGGTGTAAAACGGTGAATCACTCTGATATAGAAGAGAAACCGCATCATTGGCTAGATTTAGAGTCTGTGTTTTAGTATATTAGAGCAGGTTTAGAAAAGCATTAATTTTGTGCTCTGTGCGTCAGGTTTCTCTCCGATGGATGACGGAGCGATCAGGAGGAGAGTGAGCGAGTGTCATGGAGCGCTGCGTGAGTCACAGAGAGACAGACAACATTAGAGAGACGTGTGCTTCTCATGTAGATCTCCATCCGTATAATCATCACTCGATCGTTAGTAGAGCACAAATGAAACGCTGATGTAACCAGAAGACTAGTCAGCCACGATTGGTCCATTCACCTCCTCTCCCTCTGACCTGATCTCCGTTTGCTTCTATGGTGTCGAAGAATGTCCTTCTGTCGTTTCTCCTGAGTTCTCCCTCTTTCTCCTGCACTAATTATATTCACATTCAGTGATGCTTCTGTTTGCAGCAGCAGAAATCTGTGATGAAATAATGGTGAACACGTGAAGTTTGGACTGAGATTCAAAGATCTGTGTGTGTCTGTGGTTCAGGTAAAGCCTATGTAATGAGGACCAAATGTCCCCACAAGTACAGCGATTCCAGTAAATGAGCTTGTTTTTGGTCCCCATTAGCAAACGAGCTTATAAACCATACAGAATGCAGTGTTTTGAGAATCTAGAAATGGCTGTCGTTTAGTGTGAGGTGTATAGTTAGGGTTAGAGCCTGGATAGAAAATACAGTTTGTACAGTAGAAAAACCATTCTGCCTATGGAATGAACTAAAATATGGAAACCAGTGTAGGTGTATGTTTGTGTGTGAGGACCAAATGTCCCCATGAGGAAAGTGAAACCTGAAATGTCTGACCTTGCGGTGAGTTTGTACAATGTGAAAACCATTTTCTATGGCAAGTCTCCATAGAGCACAAACCCAGTCCAGCATAAGGACAGTCATTACCTTTATTCAAGCTGTTTTTTCCAGGCCGAAGGTCACACAGACCGCGTTTGGGCCGTGAGTGAATCCCGATCACAGGCTGTAGGTGTTGATTCCGCCGCAGTGATTTTCCTGCTGTCAGGCTGCCCACAGCCACATTTACATGACAAACCAGCGAGAGAATCGCTCAGAACGCTGAGTCAGTCTCTGCCGCACCGAGACAGCGGCGAACGCCGGCCTCCATTTTCTGACGGTGTCTGCATGTGTTTGTGTTTCAAGGCTCGTCTCTCTGATCCGCCGCGTTACACCACGTCCCGGAGTCTCTGAGCGCCGTTATTTCCGGCGGCGTTTTCACGGTTCGGTTTATTAGTTCTGCATTGACGGATTGCTCTCTGATCGGTCGTGTGCTGAGACTCCAGGCGAAATCATCCGAAGTGACTTTATGTAGAGCTGCTTTACAGCAGAAATAGAATTCCTTTCATCATTACTGCATTTTACAGCATTAGAGCTGTTACTGTCCTGTTTATTACTGTCTGTATCGAGGGCAACGGTCTGCTTTTTCAACGGCCTTGGCTCCATTAGTATTTTGCCATTCATTTTTCCCACAGGGATTTTTAAAGTCTTTGTTTAAGAGTTATAACCAAACCGACCAGCGGCAAGGAGAATCACGACACAAACTTTGATTTGAAGCACAAAAGGTATTTGAGAATTGGACACAAAGACAAGACTGTTAACTTTATATATTCTGACAGCGTAACGAGACGCGATTATGTTGTTGGTCCCTGCTCTGATTGGTGAAATGTTCTATAGGGTGTTGTGGGTAATGTCATTTTTCACCACAAATATTGCTGTTAAACATGATTATTATTATTTTTAGTTGGAATTGTGCAGGCTAATGGCTTCCACTGTTGCTCAAATCATCAATTACCAACCTCGTATCTCACAGTACGTCTGTCTTATCAAGTTATCGTTGAAAGTCAATTTGAATGTGATTTCCATTTCTGGAACTGATTGTTGCATTCGATTGTATAAAGTGCTATATAAATAACTGACAGTCTGTCAGAGGTTGATGCGCTTGTGTCGCGTGTAGAATATGAGGAAGGTTTGTAAACCATCTTGAGAATGGTTGTGATTGTAAATATTAATGCTGTGTTTGTTTTCTCTCCTCCTCTTTCTCTCCTCACTTCTGGTTTTCTCCTCCTCTCCTCTGTCTAATGTCTGTCTGATTGGCCCGTCTCTCTCTCTCTCTCTCTCTCTAATGGTCTCTCTGTCTCTCTGTGCAGGTGCGCTCCAGATCGAGCGCAGTGAGGAGACGGATCAGGGGAAGTACGAGTGCGTGGCGTCTAACTCTCAGGGCGTGCGCTACTCGTCCCCTGCGAACTTATACGTGAGAGGTATGGAACACAGTAGGTACTCCGTAGGTAATACACTTTCATTCACATGTCAGCGAAGACAGCTTCTTTATTTTACCCAGCAGCCTCTGCAGCACTTCTGAACGTATCTATGTAGCGCGTCGCATTATTCTCGCGCGTCTGCGCTCCGTTGGGTTTTATCTCGGGGAGTCCGAGCTCAACTTTGAGGGACGCCGCAAGCGGAACAAATTTCTGTTTTTATCAGCTTTTTCCAAGCGGGAATTAATTCCGCTCGCGAGCGAGTCGAAGTCGGCGGAAGACACACCCGACTTTATTAAGTCAAGTGCTTCCCGTCGGGGTTCGTTCGCGATTCTCGGCTAATCGAAGCATTAAAAAAGCTAATTGATTTGAAATGAATTGGGTTTACAGGCATGTAATTGTTTCTGTAAACTCAATTAGAGATATTTGCCGTCGGGCTGAAGCGCTCACGGCCTAGCGGTCCGGAAAGAGCCGGTGCGGATTTAATAGAGAATAAAAGAAGGTAAATGAGGTACGAGGAGTAATGAGCGGGAAAGAGACGGTCCGTCAATCACGCCTCGATATTTTCGCTCGATCGACAGACGCTCAGATGTTATCAAGTGCTGCATGATGCCTCTACTAATATTGCAAACGTTTGTGTGCTTGTTAATTGTTTTCTTCATTTTTTTCTCAGTTGTTTGTTTGTTTGTATGTGTAAAATGACTAATCGAAACTAATTTGACTAAATTCATGATTTACCACTAAAATATGAAGGTCTTTGCAGTGTGTCATGTGTGTGTGAGCGTGTTTCTCAGTTTGCTTGTGATGTTTTGAGTTTCTTTCTTTATGAAGTGAATTTCTCAGAGTAGAGCAAGGCCAAGCCACACTATTTGCTATTTGGGAGTGTTTATGAATAATACTGCCACACAAAGACGCAGATTGAAGAGCTAAACATAAGCTAAATGAATGAGGTTGAGACTGTGGCAGATGAAGATGGTTGCAGTGGCCTTTTTACTCTCTCTGTGTGTTTCCCTGGTTTTCTTCTCTGCTTTCCATCTCAAACCCCCTTACACCCTCAGAGCTGCGAGAAGGTTGGTGTGTTTTTTGTTTATTTTCTCTCGTTTCTTTTATTTGGCATTTAAACTCTGAGAAATAAATGTCAGTCAAGCGGTAAAACGTTGTCGGCGACGGCAGCGAACCCGAGTCGAACGTAGAGCGCCGTGAAGACGAGGGTCGTGTTGCATTGTGGGATCTTGTTTGCGAACCTTCCGCTCGGAAGGCCCTCTCTCTGTCTCTCTGCACGCGTTGCCATGGAAACCCAGCAATTGGAAATTAGCGGCGTCTGCATGAGGAGGACGGTCGCATGCCTGAACGGCGCAGCGTCGTGATTGACTGTCGTGTCGTCCCGTGCTCTGTGCCGCCCCTGACGCATTTCACGCATTTCAGTGATTGTGCATCCGTCTATCTGTCTGTCCTTCTGTCTGTCTGTCTGTTTGTCTGCGCTCGTGTCTGTGCTCGTCGTGTCTGTGCTCGTGTGCATGTGTCTGTGGCTCTCGCTCCAGTGACGGACGTGCTTTCTGCAGACAATTAGTTTATCGATCGCTCCAAAGCATCGCTTTTTTCGTAGCGCTGAATCGGTTGACGTCTCATCGATAGCATCTGTGCCGAGCTGCCAATCAAACATCATATGGTCAGAACGCCACAGCGACCTGTTCACCTCAGTCACACGTAGAAACATCTGAACACTGCGTTAGATTGATAAACATTTATTGTAAACAAGAAGATTTGTGAAAAACTGACTTCAATCATTGACTAAAATCCACAACTGATTCAAACACACTCACACATTCAGACATTGATAAACGTGACTGCAGTGAACAGATCACTTTTAGGGCCACTACTGATACAGTGGTATAACCCAGCGTTAGTTTTTGGTTCCCTATTGGTTAGCCAGGAAAGTTTTCTTTACGTAAATATAACGTTCTCTTTAGGTTAGGGGAACATTCCGGGTAACGTTCCCAGAAACTGTAACTTATTGCGTTACTTATGGAAAGTAATGCACTGTTACTTTTTGTCACCTGAGCTGCCCTTGCTGATGTATTTTTACTAAAAAAAATATATATATATATAGATTTTTTTTGGCAACTGAAAAAGGCCCTTTTAAAGAAAAAGTGAAATAATCCTTAGACTGAAGGCAAAGTCTCTGTCTCTCCTGATTTTTCTCAACACAGTACAGGAGAGCTGTCAGTCAAAAAATGGGAAAGGAAAGTAACTGGCATTACTTATTTGAGAAAGAAACTCTAAGTAATGTGGCACTTTACTAGTTACTTGAAAAAGTAATATGATTACATAACTTGCGTTATTTGTAATGCGTTACCCCAACTATTATTGTAAGTTAATGGTTATAACCAGTTATTATCTGGCTCATGTTTATCCCCTTACTAAAATTAACCATGGTTTAATCATAGTAAAAGTGTAGTAACCATGTTTTTTTGGTGTATTGACTACCGTTTATATAACCACAGTTTTACTACAAATACCATGGTTAAACTATGGCTAGTGTAGCAAAACCATGGTACATTTGTGGTTTTCATGGTTTAACTATATTACCCATGTTTTTTTGGTTTTGTTTGTAGTAAAACCTTGTGAAAGTTCATAAACAGACACATCTACAGCAGCGGTCAAGCAAAACTAACCTCTCTTAATATTATGATTGTTTCCCAAACGTTGACTGTTGAAGTGACTCAGGATCAGATAATCCGACTGGATCAGAATTATAATCCCTCATAACCCTAATCCAGATCACCTGTGCTCTCGTAATCAATCAGGGTTTCTAAGTTCCATAAACTCGGCGTGATGTCAGAGTCTCTCAGAGAAGCTTCGCAGTTGTTCGCCGTCTCTTTGTTTTGTCTGTCTTTGTCATTTTCTCTCGCTGCTTGTGCATGAGCTGCATGAAGTGTCGTCTGTTTTAATGGAATGTTTTAGTTTTTTTTTTTTAGGAAAAGTCAGTTTGTCATCAGAGAGTGGCCTATTTTCATTCTGTCAGCGTGATGAAGCGCCCGAACCGTTTCCGCTCCTGGAAAACTGTTGAAAGGCGAATCAACTGTCGGAAAGACATTGAGTGACAAGCGGCGGCTCCCCGCGCGCGTCTGAAAAATAGCAGCGCAGGCGTCCCGCCCTCGCCGCGCATGACAGCCTCCTCTGGAGGAGGAGAAGAAAGAAAGAGCCAAACATCCTCTGCGCTTTTGAAGAGCGTGTCACAGATGTGGGACTAAATCCAAACCGCAGTCTAGAACAGAAGCGTCTCATTAGAGGCCGTGTTTAATTGACACGCGGGCGACCGCGGGATGATGTCATTGGGGCGACGGTCTCACGCGGCGCCGTATGTGTGCGCTAGGACCGTAAGTCAATACGCCGTGCCTCCGCTTCCCCTTTCAGCAAGAGGAAAGATTGCGTTTGAGATAATTCATTGTAATGGGCTCCACTAACAATGGCAAATCCAATTCAGCAGTCCCCATTGTTGCATAGATCAAATGTGCTGTTACCACCCAAGGTTATTGTTCCCGTCTCGCTGGAAGCCGAAGCTTTTAAGAGCCGCAAAGTGATTTTAGCACAATGGCGTAGTAGGTCATTGAAATTCAGATGTTCAAATATTCACCCCGTTTAGCAGAACAGACTGGTTTAGTCACAAGCGGGAACCGGCGTTTCTTTCCATCAACCCATAATAAGTCATAATATTGCCACTGAATCCACATGTTGAGCTCTTGCATGATGCACCTGAATCCTGAGTGTTTTATTTGACGTTTGCATGTTGCCGGTGTCGCATGAACGCATGCACTAACCCGCATTAACGACCTCTGATTAACTGCAGCTAACCACTGTCTAGATTTAGCTGTTATGTCTCATCTGAAATCTGAGTGTGTCCAATTCTGGGTGTCCTTTGGTCAATGCTCACCTGCAATCGAATTCACTTTTACAATTGCACATTTTATTGTAAATATTTCATGTGCCACTGGAATCTGATTGTTTCGTCTGTCAGAGGTGGGTTTGATGAAATGCGTTTAGCTCTAAATCGCTAGCTCATGCAGTTGTAGCTTTATTCAGGTGGATTTTTTTCCTCTTTGCTGAAGTCGTCGATTTCAGAAGTTGATCCTACGTGGCGAATCCCCATAAGCCTCGGCATCCGAGAAAGCTTTGCTCAGACGTTCAGCCATCTCTAAAGCAGAAGAAACAAGAACCTGGGCTTCAGACGCATCTGAACGCGGCTTATGTTTCTCGGCGCTTCTATTGATGCGAATAAAGAGGCTCATTGAATTAGTCAACATTACAGCTACAGCAAATGAGCTCCTGATTGAACTGCTGGGCTCCTTTAATCGGTATTCCACACTTCTATTAAACGCAAATCCCATTTTTCTTGTTTTACGACCGCACCGGCTCACGCAAAGCGCAGCTGATGGCGAATAATGAGATTCATTCGTTAAAGGGATAGTTCACCCAGAAATCAGCATTCTGTCATCATGGACATTGCATTCTGTGGAACACACACAGACATTTCTTAGAATAATATCTTGTTATGACGGCTTGATCATTTTTGGGTGAACGATGTCTTTAAGTCAGTGCTCCGGAGATGAACGAACCTTAGCAACCACCAAGAAGATCCTAGCAACACATTCAACATCTCAGATTCTACATAGAAACACCCGAGCAACCACTCAGTACCCTAGCAACCGCATATGGTCACAGTGGCAACCATCCACCCGCACATATCTCGTTTACATCAGCGATCGTTTGAAACTTCAGCGTCTCCGGTTTCCGAGTGTTTCCTGTTGCCCTGGTTCTTTGTTTCTGTCCGGCTCATCCCTCTCTCTCTCTCTCTCTCTCTCTCTCTCTCTCTGCATCATTCATGTGTATCTCTCTCTCTCTCTCTCTCTCTCTCTCTCTCTCTGTGAGCTCCAGCTTCACGGCTCTTTGATTCACTGTATGTTTTTAATCTGACGATGACCTGCCGATTTCACCACGTCTCTAAGAATTCAGCAAGCTGTGGTTCTTAGCGCATCCTTCCTCATCTCTCTCTTTCTTTTATCCTTCGCCGTTTCTCTCGAACACATCCTCTCTCTCCTGCATTTCATCTCTGTTTCTGGATGCGGGGTTGGCAGCGCTCCACATTAACTCGGTGGATTAGCATAACTTCCATCGTTTCTCACATTTGCTCGCTGTCTCTTTTATTTATTTATTTCCACAGTCAGATGTAGATCTTCCAGGAGTAAATGCAGTATTTCCCTGCGGAGCGTCAGTTTCTGCTGCAGAAGAATCTGATTTGTCCTAGAATATAGCGGCAGACACAGACACACACACACACAGAGCGGCCGGCGCTCACAGATCAGTGCGTCTCCACTGTGACCCAGAAATGGTAAAAAACAAAAAACAAAGCTGAATGCAAATAATACAATTCAGCGCGCAATATAATGGTTAGAAAAGTAAACAGGGAGCAAAACCACTGGACTAGACCCAGCGAGTGCCACTAATTGTCTGTTTGGAGCATCGAGCGTCAGGTGCTAGTTAACATATTGACTAGTATGTGCAGAAATGTTTCACGGCCGTTACGTTTCCGTGTGCTGTATGTGTTAGCTGTAGCGTTCCAGAGATCTCCCTTCAGGCCTTGTTTATGGTGTGCTGCTGCGTGTTCAGGCATTCAGGCTCTCTCAATCACGCCTTCCTCTAACCCTTTGTTCCGCTGGGGAATGAAACCGGCCCCGATCGAACACCTGCTTTCCCAGCGCGGGTCTATAGAGTCGATATCTGCAGCGATTGATCACACGGCCCGAAAGCCTTCCTTGGTTCGACTGCATCATCCCCGAGGGCAGCACCGTCTCATTTAGGTTTCTAAAGGCTTATGGGAAACGGAGGGAGCTCGGACCAAAATAAAGCTCGTTCAGACGGAGCGGGTTTTAATAAATATGCATCATTACAGTTCCTCTGCCTCCCAGCTGAGCTCAGAATGAGAACAGAGAAGCCTCGGCGGAAGCGTCTGCGTTTAACGCTTGTGTTTTTCATCCTCTGTGAACTTAACGAGGGCGGTAGAGAGATGTGCCTGTAGAAACGGGCGCGTTAGTCAGTTTGTAGGAAAACACGGCTTTGACCTTTCACTCGAATTCAGATTCTCCAGCTCCTTGCACATTATTATTCCGTTCCATCTGCTAGTCTGCGCTTATATTTAGCAACTTGTCCTTTTAGCTGTAACAATGCATTGCCAGCTTGAATATGAAGCTTTCATCAGAACGTCCATTTTCTGTCATTGTTACCTCGTTCTCCTGTTTCCTTGTGTTTGTGCTCCAGTTCGGCGCGTTCCCCCTCGCTTCACCATCCTTCCCATGAGCCACGAGATCATGCCGGGCGGGAGCGTGAACATCACCTGCGTGGCGGTCGGCTCTCCGATGCCCTACGTGAAGTGGATGCTGAATTCGGAGGACCTGACGCCGGAGGACGAGATGCCCGTGGGACGGAACGTTCTGGAGCTCAACGGCGTGCGCGAGTCGGCCAACTACACCTGCGTCGCCATGAGCAGCTTGGGAATCATTGAGGCCGTGGCGCAAGTTATTGTCAAGTGTAAGGAAATCGTCTTTTAAGACTAATTATGAGTTGTATGCATACAGGGCAGGAGAAAAAGCAAGCAAGTTGTGGAAACGGAATATATAAATAATCAGTTTAAAGGTGCACTAAGCAATTTTTGCCAAACAAACACCTCCATAGCCCAACAGGACCTCACCCTTATTTTGATACCTCTGCCCCACACATATGTACACAACCCTGGCATAACGACGACCGCAGAAACAAGCGAAGATGACACACAAGCATATTCAAACAAAAGCCAATGCAGATACGTTGTGTGAAACAATGCAAAATCAATGTTATTCACCTATCAAAAAGAAACAACGGAACCTCCTTGAGTTCTCTTCACCTCTGGAAAGTAGCTCTGGTATTTACGCAGGTTCTTCCGATATTTTTTAATCTTCCATTTCTTTCTATCTATAGTCGATCTGCTAATATCTGTCCTGTGCACTCAAATTGAGCGCTCTCTTCTCTCTATCCTTACAAGACACACCCCTTACTGCTGATTGGCTACAAGTATGTTTTGGGATTCTGTTCTGACACTGTGGTCAAAAGCGTTTTTCCAAGATTGCTTAGTGCACCTTTAATACGTGAAAGTTAAGTACTAAAATGTACAAACAAAGATAAACAAAATTGAAATGTAAATTCTCTGAAAAGGTTAATCGGCCAAATCCAGTAGCAGATTGTTGGATCAAAAGAATATCTAATTTTATCCAGTCTAATAAAGTAGAAAAAGATTCTTAACCTGTGTGTGGACACAAAGTGGGCTTCATTATTGACTTAAAAATTTGCTAATCTTCCCCAAAAGTAAACTGAAGCAAACGTTTCCTGATATTCCGGAAGCAGCCCGTTTTGATCTCTAGATATCTTGTTTGTTTTACCTTTTAAACATCCTGCTTTTCAGACCCTTAATTTCTGCTGTATCTCATGTAGAGTTCAGAGGAGATCTCAACAATAAAGTTTGAAAGTACTTTTCTGAACTCCTGAGCAAATGCCAACTGGAGATTCAACGGGCCATTCTTCTCTCTCTTCGCAGCTTTACCCAGATCTCCTGGAACCCCCATCGTCACAGAGACGACCCCCACCAGCGTCACCATCACCTGGGACTCCGGTAACCCCGACCCTGTTTCCTATTACATCATCCAGTACCGTGCCAAATCCCCGGACAGCAAGTACGAGACGGTGGACTCCATCACCACCACCCGCTACAGCATCGGAGGCCTCTACCCCAACACTGAGTACGAGATCCGCGTTTCGGCCGTCAACACCATTGGCCAGGGTCCGCCCAGCAACAAAGTGGAAGCTCGAACCGGAGAGCAAGCCCCCGCCAGCCCTCCGCGGAACATCCAGGCGCGCATCATATCGCAGAACGCTGTGATGGTGCGCTGGGACGAGCCGGAGGAGCCCAACGGCTTGATCAAGGGCTATCGAGTTTATTACACCATGGATCCTTCGCAGCCAATGAGCAACTGGCAGATCCACAACGTTCAGGACAGCATGATAACGACCATCCACAGCCTCGTGCCGTCAGAGACGTACACCATCCGCGTGCTGGCGTTCACGTCCGTGGGAGATGGACCCTTCTCTGACCCCGTTCACGTCAAAGTGAGACCCGGAGGTGAGTTGTAAGAAAACTTGTGATCGAGGGAAATCAACTCTTGCAGATTGAAGGTGCGGTCACATCGGCCTAAAAATCAAAGAAAGGTCCATTGTCAGTAATGTAGAGGTGTATGAAGCACTGCTTCATGGGTCGACGAGACAAATTCACATGACCAACATGATCTGAATCTCCATAGGGAGCATTTTTACCCTCGCTCTACTCTGAAAATGTGACCCGACCATGTTCCCATAACTATATACACAACTATATATGACTATATGTCATATGCGGCTCTCAGTGGAGTTTCACTGAATGCTTAAAGTCAATTCAAGTAGCATTTGATCATTCTGCAGCGTTCCTTTAGTGTCGGTCCATTAACTAATGATGTACTCTGTTTTAAAGCAGTAACGTGTTTTCGATCTGTGTTTCAGTTCCTGGGCAGCCTGGCAAGTTCCAGGTGGGTAAAGTGACCGACACCAGCGTCGAGTTGACCTGGGATCCTGCCTACTCTAAAGAACCCGTGAAAGCCTACGAACTCATCTACAAAGCTCCAGAGCTCGGCATTCAGGTGAGATCCTGCTCCACTGGGAAACACTTTAGGATCATCTTCAGAAATGTTGGTATAATGGTGATATTTTCAAATGCATTGCATATTAGAAATATTATTGGCTCTTTGACAAGTCGCTTTGGGTTAAAACGTCTGCTAAATGCAAAAATGTTAACTAAAGCATGTTTGATCTTCTAAACAAACAGGAGAAGAGGAATTTTGAGCCCAGAACGTCATATGTGGTGGAGGGTCTGCGCGCCAACACCGACTACACCTTCTCTCTGGCTGCCGTTTCCAACAAGGGTATCGGCGCGTTCACCAACGAGATCAACCAACGCACGGCACAAGCGAGTACGTGCGAGACCCCTTTTGTTACCGCATTAAAGCCGACAGGATGATTCTTACGCTGTATGACACAGTAACCGCTCTCTGCACCAATCCTCCCTCGGTTCCCCCATCCACATCACAGCTTGTTAGAACCTCTGTTCTGGGTCACTGCAGTTTCTCAGGTCTGTCACGTGAATCGGCACCAAGCGCTTGGGATAGACAACAACACACCAAAGTCTAATACAAGTTGGTTTATTGTTATCTATTAAAGAAGATGGGCAGTCCCATCTTTTATACAGCACCCTTACAAACCTTCAAGTAGGCGGGGGTTCACATATCATTTAAGAAGAATACTTCTACATATGGGAAGGAAAAATACAGAGCAGGTATAAGGAAGTGAACAATCTCTAGGAACAGAGTGCAGCCGCACCGAACTGGTTTCCTGCCCGACAGATGACCCTGAGAAGGCAGACACCACAAAAAACAACTATTCGAGACACAGAACCATATCATCACACTCTTAGGTGAAATATCCTGTAAAACATAAGGCAACTACAAAATAGGAAAGAAATTGCATTACAAAAAAACACATTAATTCTTATACAGCTGCAGTCAGACCATGTGTTCTAGTGACCCGTGACTCTACGTCAGTTTTGATGGTTTCTACAGGCTGTTGTCTGGATGGGAAGCGGGCGGGACTGGAATTGGATGTTTAATCTATAGTTTTTTGCTTAGTTGTAACTTTCAGAGAGGAAACGTGTGAGAAACTGATTGCATCTCAGCTGCCAGTGCACAGGGCACAAAAGTGGCAGAAAAGGTTGAATTTCCCCTGGATCTGTTTATTCATCTTTCCCTCCCTCCGTCATCCATCCGTCTGTGCATGTCTGTGTCGTGTGAAATGCATCGGTGTGTGTGATGTGTATGTCCATCAGTATTTCCAGTAAATGATTGAAAAACAAGCAGAGGTCAAAGCCACCACCAGACTGGATGGGATTTGTGTTCCGAATTTCTGCCGTTTTACCTCTTTCTTCTTTTCCTGCTTCAGTTGAATGTGTTTTCAGCTCAGGACCCTTTGAAGTGACTCCAGCGGTGTGTTGTTTCTGTGTTGATGTTGAAATGCTCTTCTTAGGTGTCATGCAGCTCTTCAGTAACACTGGTAAAGCTGGTGTTTTCAGGACGGTTAACGGTAAGTGAGGAAGACCGAAGCGTCGGAAGCCCATCGACAATCGTAAGACTCTCCTCGTTATTCCACTAAACCTTCAGAGCGGCGGGATCTGTGGACGGAGTCTGAATATCAAACACAGTCCACTTTGGCATTCTGATCAACTTCCTGTCATCGCAGGCAAACGGTTTGGATTAAACTTGTTCTTCCGCTGCGTTTGGGGCTGTTTTAGTGGAGCTGCTCAAGCAGCATATGGTCAGGTCTGATGATATAAGCAGCTCAATGTAATGACAGTGAGAGCGGTTAAAGGTGTGCTGCGGCTGTATTTGTGAGCACAGGTTGTGATGCTGAGGTCTGATCTGCTCAGCTGCTGCTCACACAGATGCATCGCACCTTGTTGCTAAGGTAATGTGGCTGGTTAGACGTGGTTGCTAGGCTTAGGGTTTTGGGAACAGTTTCTAGGATGTTGTGGTTGCTAGGGCATTGTGGGCAGTTATAGGTGTCTAGATGGTTGCCAGGCTGTTGCTATGCATTTTCTCAGGTGTTCTGAGCAGATATTGGTGTGTTGCTATGTGGTTGCTAGGGTGTTCATGGGATGTTCAGCTGTTTGTTCTGAAGGTGTGAGCGTCTCACCGTGACTCCAGCACAAACGCACACGAGCCCAATTATCCGCTCGCACTTCCTGTGACATCAGCGCGGATAACGTTTTTTGAAAGCAATTACACATCCGTGGTTCGTTTTTACATGTCATATTCTATAAAGCTAATTGAATTATTCCATGTCAGTTTAATTATTGTGTTACAGGAGCGTGCGTGTGCGAGAACAGCGGCCGGTCGCCGGGTCCGTGGAACCGAATGCGGCGAGAACCTTATCGCTTTGATTGATTATGAGAACGTCTCGGGTCCCTTGTTATTTTTAATAACTCTCTCGGCTCTCGTTCTGCCGTTCGGCTGGAAAGGTTTCAGTCAATTACACTGACGAAGACCAAAGCCCCACATTAACCGCAGTATTAATGACAGATAATACCCACAATTCTATACGCTCATATTCAACTGAGCTCAGAAAAATGCTTAAGGCGACTGTGTGTGTGTGTGTGTGTGTGTGTGTGTGTGTGTGTGTGTGTGTGTGTGTGTGTGTGTGTGTGTGTGTGTGAGATAGAGAGAGAGAGAGAGAATGTTAGTAAGAAGGTCTGTGTGCTGTACTCAGGAGCAGGTATGTACTCCACATCACCAGCTGTTTTCCAAACTGATTCCTCATTGTTTTAGTTTCAGTTGTTTTGTTCTCATCAGCTCGGCATCCAGTCGACTCAATGTTTTTGTGATTTCTTTTGGTTCATAACCGCTCGAGTATAAATGTCAGAGTGATTCAGCTGTGTTCAGGATCAGAGTTAGTGCAGCGATGCTCTGTGTTCTCCAGATGCTTTCTGACATTAGAGGGTTATTGAAACCAAGCTGTAAGTTTGTCGTCAGGCAGATTTAGACTTCATTTAGCAGACGCTTTAATCCAAACGCAAGCGGTGAAGGTGTCAGATCATCACGTTGATGAGATACAGTAACGTCCAGAAACGGTGAGGTAAAGAGGAGGACAGATGCCCTGTTTATTCCTGATTATTCACCATAAGAGTAGAAGGAGATAAAGTGTATATACATAACCCATAATATGTGTTGTTCTTATATATGTGACCATGGACCACAAAAATAGCCATAAGGGTCAATTTTTATATCACTATAGGGTCACTTTCTATATGAAAGTGGAATAAATAAGCTTTCCATTGATCTATGGTTTGTTAGTATATGACAATATTTGGTCGAGATACAACTATTTGAAAATCTGGAATCTGAGGGTGTAAAAAAAAAATCAAATTATTGTCCAAATGAAGCTCTTAGTAATGCATATTACTAATCAAACATTAAGTTTTGATATATTTACAATAGGAAATTAAAAAAAATATGGAAAATGATCTTTACCTAATATCCTAATGATTTTTGGCATAAAAGAAAAATTGCTAATTTTGACCCATTCAATGTATTTTTCAATGTATTTTTGTCTGCGAATATACCTGTGCTACTTAAGATTGGTTTTGTGGTCCAGGGTCACATATATGTTCACACACAGAAGTGTGTTTTATGATAGTTGGCTGTATGAAACCCATCATAGACACAGAGCTGCAGAACCTCGTCAGATTTCTAATTAAAGGAGGAACTTTGAAAACAGAAACTCCTCCATAACCCCAATGGGTTTGGCTCGGCTGTCCGTCACCATCTGGTCAGGAATTCTGATCCCGGTCCGAAGCGTCGCTCCATCCGTCAAGCGTGTTTCCACGGCAACGGCTCTGCTATCGGTTACACGCTCGGCGGTGCTTTAATTAGGTTGTCTGTCCTGGTCGATATGTTGATCGGATGCTTGTTTCGTGACCGGTTCTGACAGACGGACGCTTTATTCCTCCGTCGTTGCATCTCGGTGCATCCTTCATTTCATTTTGCTTCGTTCTTCCTTTGTTTGCATCATTTATCTTTTAAGTTGAATGTAATTCGAGCCTCATAATTAGTTTTATTGATCTGTTTTCATCTACACTATTTTTGTAGGCCGTGTATCTCATCCTCTGCGTTTGTCTTTATGTTGTATTGATTTATTTTGCTTCGTTTCTGTTTCTTTATCCTCCTCCACCTTCCTCAATGATCTTTCCTTTCTGTGTTTTATTTTCGACTCTTTTCCGCTCCTCCTCCTCCTCCTCCTCCTCCGCTCTTCCCGCCAGAGCCCACGGCTCCTCCACACGAGCTCCGCTGCTCCGGCGCCGGCTCCACCTCGCTGTCGGTAAGTTGGGCCCCGGCCCCGGAGGACCGGCGGAACGCGGCGGCGCTGGGGTACGAGGTGCGTTACGGGGTCGGCGGGGGCGACGCCAGCGAGTTTGACTCACCGCAGACGCTGCGTCTGGAGCCGGGCGTGGGACGGGTGCTCCTGACGGGTCTGCGGCGCTGGAGTCTCTACCGCGTGACGGTGGCCGCGATCGCGCCGCAGGGAGGAGGACCGGAGAGCGAAGCTGTAGAATGCAGAACAGATGAAGATGGTAAAATCTCACGTCATCAGGTTCTTCTGTAGTTCAGCATTAGATCCCTCTTCTTTAGGTCTGTTTAGGGTTCTTCAGGTGGTTCTTTGGAGATCAGTGGAGTTCTTAATGTTTCTTCAGATCAGTCTTTTTGGCTTCTGAGTTCTTTAAGGCTGTCTTCACACTTGGCTCACTGCAAAAAAAGATTTTTCCTCAGTATTTTTGTCATTTTTCAGTACAAGTATCTAAGCATTCTTAAATCAAGATCCATTTACTGGAGAAGCAAAATGACTTAAGATACTAAGAATCAATATGAAGTGAGTTTTTGCTTAAACCAACAAAAAATGCCAATGGAGTCAAAACTCATTATTTTAGATGTTCAGTCATTTCTCTCACAAAATATAGGTCATAAAGCAGTTCTATCTGATTGTGGCTGTATCCTCAAGCCTTTTGTTTTGTATCTTTAGGTTCAGTGTTTTCAATTACTGAATGTAGGGTTTGTACAAAGTGCTTAAAGGGCTTGACTTTGAATTTTTAAAATTTAAGCCTGGAAACCCCAATATTCCTGATATTGTATGAAATGGATCTTTTAATGCAAAAAAAAAAAAAATGCTGCAAATGCAGTAAACCGGTTACCTCACCTCAATATGCTCATAGATTTTTGTGTTGGATGTTATCTTTAGAATGGAAATATATTTATATTTTATCATACTTTTTTCAGTTAATGTCATCAAACTAGCTAGCTTAGCCAGTAGTAGTACTGACAGTGGTGTGTAAACATGGCTAGACGAGAAAAAGGGAACTTACCGCTCCGATTGATTCAAACTCGTGATTATGATCATTCAGTTCAAGTGATTCACTAGCCAAAAATAAATAAATAAAAACCAGATCAAAACAGACATTCATTTACGAATTTCAACATCACTTGTAATGATTTTAAAGAAGCATGTAGTGATGGGTGAAAAGGAGCTTTTCGAAACTCTGAATGCGTTAAACCATTGCGTCTCTGTTTCGAAGCGCTCCGATCGGATCTTGAATCATTTGATTCAGTTCGAGACTTCAAATCGCGGATCGCGAATCATTTGATTCAGATCGGGGCTTTGGAACGAGTTCACAAATCATTTGATTCAGTTTGGGACTTTAGAATGAGTTCACAAATCATTTGATTCAGTTTGGGACTTTAGAATGAGTTCACAAATCATTTGATTCAGTTCGAGAGTTTAGAACGAGTTCACGAATCATTTGATTCAGTTCAAGACTTTAGAACGATTTCACAAATCATTTGATTCAGTTCGAGACTTTAGAATGAGTTTGTGAATCATTTGATTCAGTTCGAGACTTTAGAACGAGTTCGTGAATCATTTGATTCAGTTCGAGACTTTAGAACGAGTTCACGAATCATTTGATTCAGTTCGAGACTTTAGAACGATTTCACAAATCATTTGATTCAGTTCGAGACTTTAGAACGAGTTCGTGAATCATTTGATTCAGTTCGAGACTTTAGAACGAGTTCGTGAATCATTTGATTCAGTTCGAGACCTTAGAATGAGTTCACAAATCATTTGATTCAGTTCGAGACCTTAGAATGAGTTCACAAATCATTTGATTCAGTTCAGGGCTTTAGAACGAGTTCACAAATCATTTGATTCAGTTCAAGACTTTAGAACGAGTTCATGAATCATTTGATTCAGTTCAGGGCTTTAGAACGAGTTCACAAATCATTTGATTCAGTTCGAGACTTTAGAACAAGTTCACAAATCATTTGATTCAGTTCGAGACTTTAGAACGAGTTCACAAATCATTTGATTCAGTTCGAGACTTTAGAACGAGTTCACAAATCATTTGATTCAGTTCGAGACTTTAGAACGAGTTCACAAATCATTTGATTCAGCTCAGGGCTTTAGAACGAGTTCACAAATCATTTGATTCAGTTCGAGACTTTAGAACGAGTTCACGAATCATTTGATTCAGTTTGAGACTTTAGAACGAGTTCACAAATCATTTGATTCAGTTCAGGGCTTTAGAACGAGTTCACAAATCATTTGATTCAGTTCGAGACTTTAGAACGAGTTCACAAATCATTTGATTCAGTTCGAGACTTTAGAACGGCTCCTGATCTGAAATGATGGTTTGCGAATCATTATTCAGATCGGAAATTCGGAGCGGTTTCAAAGTTCGAAAAAATCTTTTTTTCAGATTTTTTTAGAAATGATTAAACAGTAGAATACGTCAAACCATTAAGACAGTACGGTTATAAAAGTAAAACAAAGAGAAGAAACTGAAAGAAGGATACACAAATACCATGTTTAAACTGTGGTTAGTGTAGCAAAGTGTATATATTAATTGTATATATATTTTAAATTAATGTCACACCTGTTTGCTGCCAGAATACCGGTCCATTTTAAATGTTATGTGCTCTATTTATTTTTCTTTTTTTGTTCTTAAAGTTGACATCATTGCAATTTTGCATATGCTTTGCTTTATTTTAGCTGTTTTGCTATATTAGTATATTTTTATTTATCTATTCAACCTTTTTAGAATTTCAAATACATTGTTAGGTGAGATCTCTAAAGTCCTTTAAAATCAAATGTGTAGTAGTAGTGGAATTTCTTTTTACAGTATCTGAACAGAATCATAGTTGGTCCAGACCTACAAGTGTGAACACACCCTGAAGCTGCAATGTGTGAAAGTGTTGTACTGGTTCTTCAGTGACTGTAGAGTAGACTCTGTGTGTGTGTGTGTGTGTGTGTGTGTGCGTGTGCGTGTGCGCGTGCGTGTGTGTGTGTGTGTGTGTGCGTTCAGTGCCCAGAGCTCCGCCCCGTCAGGTGGAAGTCCAGCCCATCAACAGCACATCTGTTAAAGTGTCGTGGCGCTCCGTGTTGCCAGGGCAACGCAACGGGCAGATCCGCGGTTACCAGGTTCACTATGCGCTCATGGAGAACGGGGAGACGCAGGGCCTGCCGCGCATCAAAGACATGATGCTGGACGACGACCAGGTGAGATCACCACCCCACAGATGAAATAGGACCGTTAGTCTTATTCAACCTTCATTTGCAACGCAGGAGTTAGCTATTGCTGGTAAAGACTTGATTCATTAGCCACTATAGGTAAACACAAGAATACAACTAGTGTATGTGTGCTGCACACTGGAGTGTTCATGATTATGATCAGAAATTAAAACAATGGTTTTGTAAAGCTAAAATACAGTGCTTTGCAAATATATTCATATCCCTTAATTTTTTTTTCACATTTTTTTGTTGCAGCATTATGTTAACCTGCTTTAAATGAGTTTTTCCCCACATCAACTTACACTCCATACACCATAATAATGACAAAGCAAAAACCAGACAAATTTGACAAATGTATTAAAAATAAAAGACTGAAATAAGTAGATTGCATAAGTATTCATCCCCTTAACTCAGTCCATAGTTGAAGCAGCTTTACAGCCTCAAGTGTTTTTGGGTCTGATGTGAGCATCTTTGCACATCTGCATTTGGCAATTATCTGCCATTCTTTGCCTCACCTTTTCACCTCTCCATCTCTGTCAGCTTGGACATTTTCTAGAGTCCTAGTTGTTCCAGTCGTCTTCCATTATGGAGAATGCTTCTGTCAACCTTCAATGCAGCAGATTTGTTTCTGAACTCTTCTCTAGATCATCGCCTTAACGCAAGTCTGTCACTGAGCTCTACAGGCAGTTATCTTGGTTTTTGCTCTGATCTGCATTTTCAGCTGTTAGACCTTTTCTGAGAGGTGTGTGTCTTTCTAAATCAGACTCATTCAAATGAATTTGCCACAGTTTAACTCCACTCCAAGTGTAGGAACATCTAGAAGCAATATGATGCTCCTGAGATACATTTCCAGTGTCCCAGAAAAGGGTATGAATACTTATGCAACGGGATCTTTTAGTTTTTTATTTTTAATAAATTTGCACAAATGTTAAAAACCTATTTTTTGCTTTGCCATTATGGAGTAGGGAGTGTAGATTGATGTGGGGAAAAAAAAGTAATTTAAAGTAGTTGAACATAAGGCAGCAACAAAACAAAATGTGAAAAAAATTAAGGGGTATGAATAATTTGGCGAGGCACTGTAACTGAAGTGAATGACACAGGGAGCCTCTAGCACTCAGTTTGCACATGTCCACAATGAAGATGATATATGATGTGCTTTCGTTGTTTTGGGTCTTTAATCATTAAGGTTTTCAGTTAACATGAAATTAAAATTGATCTTATTTCTTTTCTTAATACGTGTTCTTGGTCTTACTGTGATTGACTCATCGGTGGCCTTTTTTCTGCTGAAACACACTTTCACATCAACCCACCAGAGGAAAATCACAGCTTGACCTACATTTATTTCTCATTCAATATCACATTTGTTAAACTTTAATTTCATGCTTTGAATCTTTTTACTCGATACTGGCCAAAACCTTATTCAAATAACAAAATACCCATAAATGCGCATTATTGATTGAGTAGTGTGTTAGAATTGTGAGAATCAGTCTGATCTGAATGAACAAACTCTGAATGAATCTCACTCCATTTCTTCTCTTTCTCACTGCCAATCCATTCTGTCCTTTCACTAAATGAATCTCACCCTCCTCTCCTCCTCTTCTCCTCCTACGCGCCGCCTGGTCATCACTGATTCTCTCTCATGCCGTTAGAGGGACGCGGATGAGACGGCGCAATATGTGAGTATGAACTTCAGCTTTATGTTCAGAGCAGCTTATGAAATCACAGCTGAGACAGAAAGATTTCAAAGCCCCTCAGAGCCGCTGGATCTGAACCGCCACTGCGTGTGTGTGTGTGTGTGTGTGTGTGTGTGTGTGTGTGTGTGTGTGTGTGTGTGTGTGTAAACCTCTCACACTGGTGTGTGTTTTCATAGAGCCACTTGAACACAGACTGAGAAGTTTATTATATAATATTGCTGGAATGAATGTGGCAGTAACATATAATCAGAGTGAGTGTCAGAGATCAGTGCTCATGTTTGCATTGATGTTTCTATCACTGAATGACTTGAGACTGAGTGTGTGTGTGTGTGTGTGTGTGTGTGTGTGTGTGTGTGTGTGTGTGTGTAGGAGCTAATTCTTGAGGATCTGCAGCCTGAGACGCTGTACTCCATCAGTGTGGCGGCGTACACCATTAAAGGTGACGGAG
Source organism: Garra rufa (assembly GCF_049309525.1). Lineage (NCBI taxonomy): Eukaryota > Metazoa > Chordata > Actinopteri > Cypriniformes > Cyprinidae > Garra > Garra rufa. The sequence continues at coordinate 155,584 of NC_133370.1, forward strand.
CTCAAAGCGTGGCTCATCTGGTTCAGACGCCCGTCGCATGTGAGTCTCTTTTTATGTGTCATTCAGAGACAGACAGAATCCTTCAAGTTGCTGTTTGTGTGACAGATAGCGGTGAATGTAGTGTGTGACAGTCACTAGTCTTTCGTCACTAGACTCAACAGAACAAAAGACTCACCGTTCTTCAGCCAATCAGAAACACAGTTAGTCATTGTGTGCATTCCTGACATTGGATTGGCTGATATATCTTTGGAGGGCGGGGCTTTATTCACTCTGTAACTCCATCTCAGGCGTCTTGTTGCTTTGATAAAACAGTATCTACATCATAAAAATATGAAGGACACAAGTGTGATTTAGTGACTCAGATTGACTGAGCTGTCCAGTGAGATCAAGTCAAATTTATCTATAGCGCTTTTCACAAAACACCATGTTTCAATGCAGTTTTACAGTAAACCATGATGTTATTGTCTATTACTGTATATCATTAAAGGAGTAGTTCACTTTCAGAACAAAAATTTGCAGATAATGTATTCACCCCCTTGTCATCCAAGATATTAATGTCTTTCTTTCTACAGTCGTGAGGAAATTATGTTTTTGGAGGAAAAAATCTTCATATAGTGGACTTCTATGGTGCCCACGAGTTTGAACTTCCAAAATGCAGTTTAAATGGCTCTAAATGATCACAGCCGAGGAAAGAAGGGTCTTATCTAGCAAAACGATAGTTAAAGGCAGTTCATCATTGAATTCAGTCATCATCCAGCTCAGTTCAGTTCAAATAGTATCTGTGCAATCAAGTCGACGATATATCTGGAAATTTAGAAGACAGCTGTGTTTTTATGCAGTCACTGCATTCTAACTGTTAGTTTGTGTGTGTTTGTGTCCTCTAGTACCTGCTCGTCCCGTTCTGTCCGTGCAGCTGGTTAATGAGACGTCTGCTGCGGTAATCTGGACTGTTCAACAATCTTCCAACCCTCTTCTGGAGATCGTGGGCTTTCGTCTGACCTACGGCCTTAAAAACGACTCTCAGTCTTTCTCTGTGGATTTCAGACCCGAGGAGCGCCGACGCAACGTGACCGACCTGCGTCCTGGAGGCGTCTACTCGTTCCTCCTGGCCGCTAGAGGGCGCTCCGGTTACGGCGAAGAGGCTCGGGACGAGCTGTCGGTGCCTGAGTTTCCTCCCAAAGGTTTTCCTCAGCTGTCGGAGCGCGTCAACGCCACCTGCTGCTCGCTGCGGTTCACCTGGATTCCTCCGAACGGCTCGGAACGGAACGCCGTTTTCACGGGATACGCGCTGGTGTATGAGGAAGTGGGTGGTGGCGTTGAGGCGCGGACGCTGATGGTGCCGGCGGATGTGTCCAGCTACACCGTTCACGGGCTGAACCCCGACCGGGCGTACGCCGTCAGAATATCGGCTCACAACGCCGCCGGCTCGGGCCCGTTTAGCCCACAGGTGCTGTACCGAACCACGGCCTTCGACACAGGTACGGCGCTCAGGTGCTCTCGCCTGGGTGAGCCACACAGAACCAAACCCGAAATCCCACCGACACTAACCCCACCCGACCCGTCTCCAGTGGAGGTGTGAATGTGGGCGGCTGCAGGTAACGGTCGGCGGGAGGATGGAGGATGGAGGATGGAGGTAAGTGCTCAGGCGTCAGTCACAGTCCATTTCGGAGGAGGAGCGCTCAGGTCCGCGGTAAGACCGGAGACGTCCGTGTTCTCCCTCATCCTCTGTTCCTTTACTTTGAGTTCCTTCACTGTCCTTCACGACTACATTTCCCAACACTTCCCAGTCCAGTTTGTGGTGTGGCACAGATAAAGTGAATGTTTGTTTGCGTGTGATTGAGTTTGTGTCTCACCCCGACTTCCTTCCTTCAAAATAACCTTCATCAGCAGCTAGCGAATCTGGGCCAGCTCTCACCGGATCCGCCGCATATGTGGCCTCCGTATCCGTCCGACTGTGACCGCCATACGCTCACCTTCTACATCCCCCACAATTCCCTGCACAGGCGGACTCTACGATCTCACGTCTGCTTCCTCACGGTCCCGGTTCACTGTGTGTGTTAGGGTTCCTTCAGTACTGAGTCTCATGTGTGTTTGGTGTGTGTTTTTGGACAGACGTGCCCAGGAATTTCTCAGTCAATCTGGCGACGAAGACGAGTGTGCTGCTGACGTGGGAGTTTCCAGAGAGCAGCGCCCCCTATCGCTTCACTGTGAGTCTCACCACAATCACTTCTGTCCGTGAACAGATTGTGGCTTTGAGTTTATCTGTTGTGATCTACTAAATCTTTAGAGACTAGAGAACGTCCTTTTACATCATACACATCACCTGCCTCTGACTCACAGTAGTGAGTAGCGTATCAACCAGACATTTGATTGTCCCTCTCCAACTTCCAACTCCAACTTGTCATTAATTATGATTGAAGTCAAACAGAAGATTGACTCAGTGAGTTGAGTTGAATTATCAGCATAAAAAAGTTATTTTGAATATCCTGCAATGCATTCTGAAATGGCCTGATATGTGAAAAATACTGAATATGTGAGCTTGGACCACAAAACCAGCCATAAGGGTCAGTTTTTCAACTGAGATTTATACATGAACTGAAAGCTGAATAAATCAGCTTTCTATTGATGTATGGTTTGTTAAAACAATATTTGGCCGAGATACAACTATTTGAAAATCTGGACTCTGAGGGTGCTCACAGTTCTTAGCAATGCATATTACTAATCAAAAATGAAGTTTTAATATATTTACAGTAGGAAATATCTTAATGGAACATGATCTATACTTAATATCCTAATAATTTTTGACATAAAAGAAAAATGGATCATTTTGACCCATACAATGTATTGTTGGCTATAGCTACAAATATACCTGTGCTACTTAAGACTGGTTTTGTGCTCCAGGTTCAGGTTCACATATGTTTTTAATATTGCTGCCTGTTTGAAACCTTTAGAGCCTTAAAATTGTGATTAAAAACTGTAGTGGTAGAGAGAATTATCCATTAGTTCTGTGGATGATCTGAGAGCAAGCTTGCATTGAATTGTAAGAAAGAGGCGGGGTTTCAGCAGACTAAATGATTGGAGAAATCCTGAAAAATTGTGATTATTCATCAAAAAATGAAATGTATGCATGGATGAATATTTCACAGTTAGATCAATAAGATGCATTTAAAGAAGAGATACTGTGAATTTCGTTTTTCTGTTGACTTTAACATGTTGCCCAGGTTAGTGGCTCACTAGGGTTTGGATCAGAGCTGTGAAAACCAGCCCAAACACATAGGACGTTTGTAGATTTACTAAACCTGACTGCGGTGCATTTGTTTTTGGGTTAGTAAACCAGGCCTTTGAGCGCTTCTGGCTGAGAAAGCCCAGCTGATGTCATTGTGAAGCAGCTCTCTCTCGTTCTCAGGTGGAGTACAACCGGCAGAAGATGGAGGTGGATGCGCGTCTGAGGAAGGCTGTTATTCCAAACCTACAGCCGGACACCAGCTACGACTTTAAGATCACCAGCCCCGAGGGGAACATGGGCGGACTCAGACACCGCATACACGCCAAAACATCGCCGCCCATCCTCATCCGGCGACCCGAGGTGGACCACACGCGAGAGACAGAGGTCACCGTCACCATCATACTGCCCTCGCTGGACACCAGGAGCAACGTGAGGTGCGAGCGCCGCTTCGTCAGACGCTGCATTCACGCTACACTGAGACACGCACCTGAGGACGCATGAATCATGCATGACGTGAGCACATACACACATACCTGCAGGAATCATCCGGCCGCTGCACTGTGAATAATTCACAACCGCAGTCAATTTGTATTTCTCTCTGCTTCCTGCCGGCCGCTGCTGAGCTCAGGAAGAAAATCATTTCGGCTCCCAATGCAACGCTGAGATACAGAGCCGCAGTAACTGCAGCGCACACGCTTTACGGCACGCGCCGTTCACGCAGAGACCGATCTCACCGCAGCACGCGCCGCTTCTCGCTGTTCATGAAGAAACACGTTTGAGCAAACAGCAGCTCCACGGAAAAACACATGATGCTTCACAGTTACAGTCATTATTTCCCATCTTACCTGAAGAAAAAAACACAAAGACAGAATATATAAAAACATAAAAAGGCACTGCAATATTTTTTCGCTTAGTATTTTTGTCTTGTTTTCTAGTGCAAACATGTAAACATTCTTAAATCAAGTTACATTCACTGGAAAAGCAAAATGTGACCCTGAACCACAAAACCAGTCTGAAGTAGCACGGGTATATTTGTAGCAATAGCCAAAAATACATTGCATGGGTCAAAATGATGACAATTTCATATTGTAGATATATCTAAACTTAGTGTTTGAGTAGTAATATGCATTGCTAAGAACTTCCTTTGGACAACTTTAAAGGTGATTTTCTCAATATTTCGATTTTTTTTGCACACTCAGATTGCCAAAACGTCGTATCTAGGCTAAATATTATCATATCCTAATGAAGCACACATCAATGGAAAGCTTATTTATTCAGATTTCAGATGATGTATAAATTAAGGGTTTCAGAAAATTGACCCTTAAGACTGGTTTTGTGGTCCAGGGTCACAAATGATTTAAGATTGTTGTTTTCTCAAATAATTTATCAAAACAAAGTGAGTTTATGCTTAAAGCAACAAAACATATCTGTGAGTGTGGTAACAAAACAAAAAAACACAATTCATTTTTGTTGGTTTTTCAAAAAACAAGATTAATTTTTAATAGTTCTAGCATTTGATTTTAGAAGTAATAATTTTGAGATCTTGGTAATGAAGCGTCAGCATTATTTGTCTTGTGTTTCAGGAACATCTATGTGGTGGTGGTTCCTCTGAAGAGAGCCAGAGGAGTGATCCGGCATCTGAAGAGCCCAGACGAGATGGACCTGGAGGAGGTAGAACGTCTACAACATCTCTCTGATTATTATTACTATGAGATCTGCTGCAGATCTACAGGTTCTGTGATTCGGTTTGTAGGGGTGTGAGTGTTGGGCGGTCAGTGATGCTGTTATTGAAATACAATCTCAGCAGCGTTTCAGCATTTCAGCTCATTCTGCTGGATGTGGAGTATTGTATGAAACTCCTGAGCTTTGACTTTCTCCCGTCGGAGGTCGTGCAGGTGAACGCGAGCGTGAGAGAGTCTTAACGGGCCGTCAGATCGCTGAACCGCGAGCGAACAGACGTAATGCAGGGTGTGAAAAACACACAAGCACGCGTGTGACACGACAGCATGATAGAACAGGTGAAAACAGACCGGAAGATCTCAGGCTGCGTCTCACATTCTGTGTTTGTAGGTGCTACATTTAACAAAGCACTCACTCTGCAGTCATTAAAAAAGTGTGTTCTGTGTAGAATGTATGCAGTCTGGCTGTACTGTAGGCAACATGTTCCTGTCATGTGACTTTCAGCCTTTCCTGTGGCCTCATGGGATAGAAACATGTCCATTAGATGCACACCTCAGAATCTCACGTTTTCCAGAGCCAAAGTCTATTTGTTTGCACTTGCTAAGAGAGAAACACGGAGATGGGTTATGGGGCTATAATTGTTGTGTATTTCCAGATCAATAGATTTTTAGCCACAAATAAATGTAAAGAGATTCACAAATGTGACCCTGGAGCACAAAACCAGTCTTAAGTAGCACGGGTATATTTGTAGCAATAGCCAAAAATACATTGTATGCATCATAATGATCAATTTTATGCCAAAAATCATTAGGATATTAAGTCCTTGAAGATATTTTGTCAATTTCCTACCGTAAATGTATCAAAACTTAATCTTTGATTAGTAATATGCATTGCTAAGAACTTCATTTGGACAACTTTAAAGGTGATTTTCTCAGTTTTTTTTTTTTTTTTTGCACCCTCAGATTCCTTGACCCAATATTGTCCTATCCTAACAAACCATACAAATACTTACCCTTATGACTGGTTTTGTGGTTCTGGGTCACAATTATTAAAGGATTAGTTCACTGCCAGAACAAAAATTTTGAAAGAAAGAAAATATATTTTTTTAGGAAAACATTTCAGGAGTGTTCTCCATATAGTGGACTTCTATGGTGCCCTGAGTTTGAACTTCCAAAATGCAGTTTAAATGCAGCTTCAAAGGACTCTAAACGATCCCAGCCGAGGAAGAAGGGTCGTACCTAGCGAAACGATTGATTATTTTTGAAAGGAATTGATCATTTCTATACTTTTTAACCTTAAATGCTCGTCTTGTCTCATCTCTGTGATTTGCATGTGTAGTCCGTGTAATCCGGGTCGAGACAGTTAGGGTACGTCAAAAAACTCTGGTCTCGTTTTCTTCTTCAACTTCAAAATCGCTGTTTTACCTGTTTTTTGTAAAGGGCGTTTAATCTTCTTTGTATGTTCAATTTGTAAACACGGGGTCGGTACTATTGCAGCGATGCAGGATGATTTTGAAGTTGGGGAAGAGAACGAGATGGGAGTTTTTTGACATACCCTAACTGTCTTGAAAAAACAAGAGTTCATGCAGACCTAGAAAGCATTTGAGAGAGCGTTTGAGGTTAAAAAGTATAGAAATTGTCAATTTGTTTCGAAAATGACTGATCATTTCGCTAGATAAGACCCTTCTTCTTCAGCTGGGGTCGTTTAGAGTCCTCTGAAGCTGCATTTAAACTGCATTTTGGAAGTTCAAACTCAGGGCACCATAGTCCACTATATGGAGAACATTCCTGAAGTAAAGAAAGACATGAACATCTTGGATGACAAGGGGGTGAGTACATTATTATTAGTAGTAGTACATTTTTGTTTTAGAAGTAAACTGCTCCTTTAAACAAATTCACAAATTAGTAGAATGAAATCCACAAGTTTATACAGGAGTTTCACAAAATAAGAATAAAATAAGATTTGCCAATAAAAAATGATCCACAAATATGTTTCCCTCTGCATTTGGAGATTGTTGCACACATTTTAGATTTCTTTCAGTGCATTTGTGGATTTTGAGACATTTTTAGTGTCAAGAGTGTTATCTGAACTTCACAAATGCAGAGGAAGTCATCCATTATGAAAGGAAGTGAATGTCAAATAAAAATCATATTTGTGCATCGTTTTTTTATTTCATTGTATTTATTTGTGAAGTTGTGTAATATTTCAAAGTCTATTGATCTGGAAGTGTGCAACAGTTTACAGAAGCTGTTTTTTATGTAAGTGTATGATTTTCTAATGTGTCTTGAGACGTTCTGTGCTGATGTTGAAGATGTGTTGCTCCTATTGCAGCTGTTGAAGGACATCAGTCAGAAGCAGAGAGACCCACGTCAGCGTCAGGTGGACCTGCGGAGGGCGTACATCACCGCCCGCTTCACGCCCGCCACCCTGCCCGCTTTCTTCACGCTGGGAGACCAGCTGGACTACGGCGGCTTCGAGAACCGCGCATTAGAACCGGGTCAGGAGTACGTGTTCTTCATCCTGGCGGAGCTCAACTCCACCACCGGGGTAAGATGTGCCACCTGTGTGTGTGTGTGTAGGAGTGTGTGTGTGTGCGTGCGTGCGTGCGTGCGTGTGTGTGTGTGTAATGGTCCTGTGTTTGTGTGTTCAGAAGATGTTTGTGGCCAGCCCTTACACCGACCCCGTGATCGCGCCCGACTCTGACCCTCAGCCTCTGGACGCGGGCGACGGCCTCATCTGGGTGGTGGGACCCGTCCTGGCCGTGGTCTTCATCATCTGCATCGTCATCGCCATCCTGCTCTACAAGAAGTGAGTCTGACCTGATCCTGTTAGAAACACATGATGCACAGAATTAGCCATCGTGATGTTCTCAGTGTTTTTGTCTTGTTTTTTTCAGTACAAATAACATCCTTAAAGGGGTCATCGGATGCCCATTTTCCACAAGTTCATATGCTTCTTTAGGGTCTTAATGAAAAGTCTCTAATATACTTTGATTCAAAATTCTCAATAGCAGTGTAAAAAAACACAATTTTACCTTGTCAAAATCAGCTCTGCAAAATTTTAAGACATGGCCCCTTTAAATTCCACCGAGCTCTGCTCGCCCCGCCCCTCTCTGAGATTATGTTTACTTTAGCCGCGTTTATCGGTGAAACTTGCCAAAAAGCACATTATTAAGAAAGGCCATTTGCAAAGATGCATAAAAAACCCTTCTCCTCACTTCTGCTGTGGGTGAAGCTGCATCAGGAACGATTCGCACGAACATAGACGCATATGTAGATCGGGATTGGCACTTTCCTTTTAAAAACGAAAGTAACGTTAATCCTCTGCGTCTTCAGCGGCTCAGATGTTGGGAGTAAATGACAACTGCTGTGTTCATGATTACATCCAACAACAGAACACCTCAATCGCTCAATTAGAGTCTTCCTCTGCTCCAGAGTCACACAATGGAGATCATATTCGGACTGTTTCAGCTCGGTGAGGGCGGAGCTAAGGTAAGACGCTCATGTCAATCAAATGTGTTTCGTCTCAACGACAAGAAGCTGAGAATGACCTGATTTGAAAAAGGGGATGTTACTTTTAAAGATTAAAAAATACCACTGACTGGATGTTTATCATTGTAGGGTGATTGTGTTCACAAACTGCCAACACACATTAATGTGCAAACAACATGGAAAAGTGAGTTTTGCATCCGATGACCCCTTTAAATCAAGATATATTTACTAGAGAAGCAAAATGACTGAAAATATTAGGTTTTGTTTTCTGGGGGGAAAAAGGATCAAAATTAAGTGAGTTTTTACTTAAACTAAGAAAAAATCTGCCGGTGGGATCCGAAAAATGAAATGCACTGAAAGATTTTGTTTTCAGAAATAAAGTAATATACATAAATAGATTAAAATTGCTGCTCTATTTTCAGTGTAAGCATTCGTCCAGGTGTTTCTTATGAGTTCATTTTGTTCTGTG
>NC_133370.1:166949-179475 GCF_049309525.1 Garra rufa
AATATATACACATACCGTAGATTTATTTTAAATCAAACTAATATTTCACAATATTAGTTATTTCTGTATTTTTGATCACATAAATGCAGCCTTAATGAGCAAAAGAAACATCTGTAAAAACCATTGAAAATCTTACTGATCTCAAATGTTTGAGTGGGTAGTGTATATAAAGTCAGAGAATGAAGCTTTATTGGAAAGAGGGTTTATTAAGCTGCGATGGTGAGCGGTTGCTAGGATACAGCTTGGCTGTAAGCGGTCGTCATGGAAACAGCAGCGTGTGACACACGAGTGATTGTGAGCAGAGACTGAGCGGTGCGTTCACAGATGTGCATCGATCGTCTGAAATCTCGCTAATATGACACACAGATATCTGAGCGTCATCTCAGCTCTGCTCTTCATCAGGAGCATCCTGGGACGCCGTCACACACACACAGAGAGAGTGTTTAATGGTGGTTCAGTCGTGCCCCAGTTTGATTTCTTTGTTTGGCTGTGAAAGACTGAGTTGTGGAGGTTCTCAGCGTGAGCGCGTCCTCGCGGTGGCAGGTATCCGTGTTGGTCAAATTGCTGGCGTGACCTCGCTGGCGCCGCGGGGAGAGCGAGCGGAACACGACGGGCCGGTCCGCCTGATAAATCCGCCCTCGGGTCTGATCCGTCCCTGCCCCCTTCCATTTAGTCCGGAACAATCCAGTCCCGCGGGGCGGCAGTTAAACTGTCCCCGATGAAGGAGCGCGTTATCTGCAGGAGGTGTCATGTAGCTGCTGCATACAAATGCACTATATTGATTTCTCTCTCTCTGTCTCTGTCTCGGTGTGCGGCGTTTGATGGGACTCCAGTAAACCCGACAGGTAAGTGAGATCTGATCCCTCATCGCTGAGAGAAGATTAAAGCTCTTATTTGAAGCAGAACAGCCTTCGTTCGACTTGCTGCTTTATTTATGTCCTTCTGCTCTTTGATTTTCTTTCTGTCCGTCCAGTTTCGTTAATAACTGGAGTTTCTACATGTTCTGTGTGTGTGTTTTCACTCAATAGCAAACGCAAGGACTCTGAGCCGGGCACCAAATGTTTGCTGAACAACGCTGAGATGATGGCGCACCATGCCACCGACCCCGTCGAGATGAGACGCATCAACTTCCAGACACCAGGCATGAAAACACACATGCAACTGACTCAATGCAATCTCTAGCTCCATACCCTATACCTACCCTTCAGAACTAAGTGCCTCACCCTGACCCTTACCCTAAACCTAACCTTTACCCAATTAGAACCTGATCCCTAAAAACTATTTCTGACCCTCAAACAGGTCTTTAAAGCGTCTCAGAAAGTGAGGACCAGCCAAATCGTTCTCACTCTGATGGTCTAAAACTCAAACTGCCCTCACAAAGATAGCTGTACAAGTGCGCACACACATTTGTTTGACTAAGCTAGCGAGCTCATCTCATAGACTTGCATTGTTTTTATATCAGAGTAATTTTATTTTATCTCCTAACCCTAAATATCCCTCACAGAAAACTGTGCAAAACACTATAATACTTAAGTAGAAACATGATTTGACTGTTTTACACGCCTTTTTAACCAGTGAGGACCAGTGTTGGGCATGTTGCTTTAAAAAAGTTATTAGTTATTGTTACTAGTTACTTCTCAGAATTAGTAAACCATTTACTAATCATTAGTTACATCATTATAAAAGTAACTACTGTAATTACCAGGGAAAGTAACTATTGTGTTACTATTTAAAAAATGTTCAAATATGTCAAATAACTTGGATGCCCCCAATATTAAATATGTTAAATGAATAAAACATTCTACACTAATCTATACTATTGTAATGTTGCTGTGGGAAAAAAGTGAGACACATTCCAGGGGCTAAACATCACATTATATCATTTGAAACTGCAGAGTCTACTTTTATTTGAGTATACCCATTATAACAACAAAACAGTGTGCTTTTGTAAAGAAAAAAAACAAAACAGGGTGCGCTCTCTGCTGTCTCAGTCTGTCACAGAAACGTAAATAAAACGATCTGAATCTCAGGCAATACCTGCCTCATAGACATGGGAAATATATGTATAGAAAGCTTAAAAATGTCTACTTTTATTCAAAAACAAATGTTCCCTGATAAAGTAATCTGTATGATACCATGCGAGCTCCAGTTTTTTTTCTGTCTAAACTCAGCTCTAATGTAATCACGCCCACGAACGGCTCCGCTTTTAAACATTTTAAACATCCCCGTGAGACACACAGAACATGTAGGTAAACGGCCATATCGCCTCAGTAAACAAACGTGAATATTCATCAAGTTCATCTCAGCTACTGTTCGTTTCTGGAAGAAGATGTTCTCAGAGGAATAAGCCAGTTTACCTCAGACGAAGAAAGCAATGCGATACGATATGCAGCTCTGCAGGTCCTATATCTGAGAGAGAGCCTGCTTGGATAAAACATGCTTCACTGAGCTCAATTATAGTAACGCTGCATTTTATTGTCAGTAACAGTAATGATGTTGTAACGGGGGAAACAGTCATTCGTTTGATTACTCACTACTGGAAAAATGAATGACTTTAGTAATGCTGTTTATTGATAACGCCGCTGTTCCCATTACTGGTGAGGACTAGCAAAATGCACATCACACACTGGCTGAAGTAATCCAGTTTTAATTAGGTTTGCATTTATGTCAGTATGTTTTGAATGAGCATATCTATAGTCAATATTTCTCAGATGGATTGTGTCAATGAACTTGCTGCAGTGCATTCTGGGATTGAAGAAGGCAGAGTGATTTATCACAGCCTCAGTAGGTGACACTCTCTAGGTGTCGGAGCTCTTTCGGCGTGCGATTCTCACGTGCGCGCAGATGCGCCGAGGGTTTGCGGGTCATCACCATGACGACCGCTGTGACCTTTGCCCCGCAGGTATGATGAGTCACCCCCCCATCCCCATCTCTGATCTGCCGGAGCACACGGAGCGCCTGAAGGCCAACGACAACCTGCATCTGTCGCAGGAGTACGAGGTGAGTAATGCGGCCATCGAACGACCTTCAGCGCCGCCTCACTGCGCTCTTCTGCAGATGCTGCTTTATTCATGCTGGCGGTGTGCTGTTGAAGACAGGAAGGTGTTAACGCTGTCAGAAGCGTTCAGTGTGAGTCCTGAGAGTCTCACGCTAGAAACCCTAAAAGAACAACAGCTGAACTCCAACATCAGACAGATTGAACGTTTGTTTTTAATCTCTTTGTCAATCACTCTCATTCTGTCTCTCAGTCGATTGATCCGGGGCAGCAGTTCACATGGGAACATTCCAACCTGGAGGTGAACAAACCCAAGAACCGCTACGCCAACGTGATCGCGTACGACCACACGCGCGTGATCCTCGCCCCGGCGGACGGTACGAATATGAACTCGGTGTTCGGCTCTTCTGTATGCACGGATCAAACGCTAAATCAACTCTCAGCAGATACACATTCATTCTTTCGGCACGGATCTGATGTTTTCCTCTTCTCTCCGCTAGGCATTATGGGTAGTGACTACATCAACGCCAACTACATTGACGGTTACAGGAAGCAGAACGCATATATCGCCACCCAGGGGGCACTACCGGAGACCTTTGGTGATTTTTGGCGGATGGTGTGGGAGCAGAGAGCCGCTTCAGTGGTGATGATGACCAGACTAGAGGAGAAATCACGGGTGAGAGACAACGGCCAGACGCAACACACTTTACCTTAAAGGAACACTCCACTTTTTTTGGAAAAAACTCTCCCCGAGTTAATAAGTTGAGTTTTACCGTTTTGAAATCCATTCAGCCGTTCTCCTGTTCTGGCGATATCACTTTTAGCGTAGCTTAGCATAGATCATTGAATCCTATGAGACCAGTAGCATTGTGTTCAAAAATGACCAACGAGTTTCCATATTTGTCCTGTTTAAAACTTGACTCTTCTGTAGTTATATCGTGTACTAAGACCGGCGTAAAATGTAAAGATGTGATTTTCTAGACCGATAAGATTAGGAACTACACTTCCATTCCGGCGTAATAGTCAAGGAAGTTTGCTGCCGTAATATGGCCACAGCAGGAGCAGTAATACCACACAGCACCTGAAACTAGTTCCCAGCTAGTTTAGCATTTGCACATGTGCTGCGTGATATTACTGCTCCTGCTTCGGCCATATTACAGCAGCAAACTTCCTTGACTATTACGCCAGAATGGGAATCGCATCTTTGCATTTCCGCCGGTCTTAGTCCACGATATAACTACAGAAGAGTCAAGTTTTAAATAGGACAAATATGGAAACTCGTTGGTCATTTTTGAACGTGATGCTACTGGTCTAATAGGATTCAATGATCTATGCTAAGCTATGCTAAAAGTGATATCGCCAGAACAGGAGAACGGCTGAATGGATTTCAAAACGGTAAAACTCAACTTATTAACTCAGGGGGAGTTGGAGAATGAGTCTATTTCCAGAAAAAGTGGAGTGTTCCTTTAACCCTGACCCTAACCACACACCATACAGACACAAGAACACTGAAGAACTCAGACACGTTTGGTCTTCAGCTGATCTTCAAGTCCTGTGTTCCTCTTGTTTAGATCAAGTGTGATCAGTACTGGCCCAGTCGCGGCACAGACACATACGGGACGGTTCAGGTCACTCTGCTGGATACCATGGAGCTGGCCACATTCTGTGTGCGGACCTTCTCTCTGCATAAGGTGAGACATGTGTGTCACAGACATTTGATGAACACAGATCATCCTTGTTATAAGTAATTAAGTTAAGTTTGATTACGATTTAATTCAACTTTAGTTAGTGTGTAATGTTGCTGTTGAATCAATGCAAAGCGAGATATTGTCTTTCACAGAACTGCTGATTGAACACCACTATAAAGTAAATATATTTGATGAAAGAGGTTCAGATGACAAAAAGTTGCGGAATGTCTGCAAATAATTAATAAAATGAATTTGTGCATTTTACTGAGTTTGAAAGACAAAAGCCTTTCAATAATACATAATAATGCACAGTTAAACAACCTAATAGTGATAATTCAAATAAAAACGAATGTGTTTATCAGTAGTCGATGCAAATCCATTGGTAAAATGCTGCGCCACCTGATTATTGACTAGTCTGTGTGACTATTTTAGAAAGGAACATTTAAAAGATGAAACAGAGCAATTAGAGAGAATCAATAATGGTGAATAAGTTATTGCTATTGTGTGAATAATACGTAATCATGTAATCAATAAAAAAGTAACTGTAGTCTGACGAGTATTTTAAAATGTAACTTACTCTGATTATCTGATTATGTAACTCACATTACTTGTAATTCGTGCTGCTTGAAAAATGACTGCTTTTAGTTCACATCCAAAAGTTATTAATAACATATCTTTTTTAGTGAACATGGTGGCAAGAAAATCAAACTAAATGTAACAAATATACACTTTGGTGCACTGAAACGAAACATTCATTTGCTTTGAATATAATCACATTCTGAGTCTGAGTGAGTACTTCTACCGCAGATTAACAAATAAAATATTTAACCTATTTTAGTAAGATTAGTAGTTTTATGTATATTGATTTCACGTTGTATCAATTCATTAATTTGTTTTGTCCTATCAGAGCGGCTGTAATGAGAGGAGAGAGGTGCGGCAGTTCCAGTTCACGGCTTGGCCCGACCACGGCGTTCCCGAATATCCCACTCCGTTCCTGGCCTTCCTCCGCAGGGTCAAAGCGTGTAACCCGCCGGACGCCGGCCCTGTCATCGTCCACTGCAGGTCAGTGCTGAATGTTCCAGGCGTCGAGCCTCTGTCACGTGTGTTCATGTTCCTCTAATCCACCCAGAACCTGCAGAAGCACTCAGGCGTTAGTGATGTGTGCTGCTTCATGAGGCTTACAGACCTTTGTCAATCATTTCTTCTGAACCAGTGATTTAGAGAACATACCAAACTGACAAAGTCACATGATTTTAGTAAATGAGGCTTTGTTTATATCATTAAAAGAGCAGTTCCAGAACAAAAATGTACAGATAATGTACTCACCCCCTTGTCATCCAAGATCTTTCTTTCTTCAGTCGCTAAGAAATGTTTTATTTTTGAGAAAAACATTTCAGGATTTCTCTCCATATAGTGGACTTCTATGGCAGTGTTTTTCAACCACTGTACCGTGAGAGATTGTCAGGTGTGCCGTTTGAAATGATTCAATTTCGCCTAAAACAGGCCCAGGTTTCACACTGAGTAGATAGAAATATGAAAGATCGAAAAAGACTGTTGTCATTGTGTTTATTTGATTCCTATTCAAGACACTTTGATAAGAAAGACTGTATATTGTTAATTGCACTTTTTATTTGAAAGAAGAAGAAAAATGAAAGATCATAGAGTTTAATTTTTTCGATTGTTTTCGACAGTTTCGATTGTTGGTGTGCCTTGTGATTTTTTTCAATTTAAAATGTACCTTGGCTCAAAAAAGGTTGAAAAACACTGTTCTATGGTGCCCTGAGTTTGAACTTCCAAAATGCAGCTTCAAAGGACTCTAAACGATCCCAGCCGAGGAAGAAGAGTCTTATCTAGCGAACGATCGGATGTTTTCTAAAAACAATTTATATACTTTTTAACCTTAAATGCTCCTCATTTTGAAGTTGGAGGAGTTTTTGACATACCCTAACTGTTATGAACTGGAATACGCAAAGCTAGACAAGACAAGCATTTGATTGGTTAAAAAGTATAAAAAATTTACTTTGTGTTTTTTTTTTTTTTTTTTAGAAAATAACTGATTGCTTCACTAGATAAGACCCTTCTTCCTCGGCTTGGATCATTTAGAGCCCTTTAAAGCTCGTGGGCATCATCGAAGTTCATTATATGGAAAAAAAAATCCTGAAATGTTTTCCTCAAAAAACGTAATTTCTTTACGACAGAAGAAAGAATGACACGAACATCTAGGATGACAAGGGGGTGAGAATATTATCTGTAATTTTTTGTTCTGGAAGTGAACTAATCCTTTAATGTGTTGAAATTTCAGTATTTGTAGTGTCTCTATGGTTTTTATCTGATCTTTGATCCGTTTTATAAATTTGATACATTTGTATAATTAAAGATTGTAGTCTTTTTTTGGCCTGATTAAGCTAACTTTTTATGAAAACAAACAAAACAAGCCCCAAAAAATTATAGAATAGCATAATACACTCTTAAAAATAAAGGTGCTTTAAAAGGTTCTTCACAGCGATGCAAAAGAAAAACCATTTTTGTTTCCACAAAGTGCCATTCAGTCAAAGGTTCTTTAAAGAACCATCTCTTTCTTACCTTTTTATAATCTGAAGAACCTTCTTTCACCACAAAGGACCTTTTGTGAAACAGAAACATTCTTCAGATGTCCTTTATGGAACCATTTGAACAAAAAGTTTTTTTTTTTTTACTAAAGCACCTTTAGTTTTAACATTATGTGCAGTTGGTTTGTCAAACAGCAGCAGCGTTTCCTCACGGATGTTGGGCATCATGCGTGTTCTTCTGTAATCTGGATTAAAGTTATTAATCCGCATAATCCCACAGTGCTTTGTTGTGTCCACATCTGTCATCTGAATGTGTCTGTCTTGATATCAGCGTTTGGATTAGCGCACAGAAACAGATCAGGGAAATTATAGCGTGGTAAAAGCGTGGTGTTTGCCGTGTGTCTCAGCGCCGGCGTGGGCCGCACCGGCTGCTTCATCGTGATCGACGCCATGCTGGAGCGCATCCGTCACGAGCGGACGGTGGACGTCTACGGTCACGTGACCCTGATGCGCTCGCAGAGGAACTACATGGTGCAGACGGAGGACCAGTACGGCTTCATCCACGAGGCGCTGCTGGAGGCCGTGGCCTGCGGGAACACTGAGGTGGCGGCGCGCAGCCTCTACTCCTACATTCAGAAGCTGTCGCAGGTGGAGGCCGGAGAACACGTCAGCGGCATGGAGCTGGAGTTCAAGGTACGCTTGATAACATCCAACGGTGACACACACAGCTGTTTCTGGGATTTTTCAGCACTTCTCACATGATTTACTGCACACTACAAGTCAAGATGTTTTTTTTAAATATATTCTATTTTTCTGGATGCTTTCATGAATAGAAAGATCAAAAGAACGGCAGTTATTTTGTAACATTATAAACATTTCTTTGCTTTCTAAACAGTTTATTTCACTTTTGATTAATACAAGTATTCATTTCTTATTTCATCTTACCCCATATTTTTGAATGGTAGTATATGACGCTTTCTACAAGAATATTGGTCAGCACAGCTGTTTTTAGCATTGCTAATAATCAGAAATGTTTTTTTGAGTGGCAAATCAGCATATGTGACCCTGGAGCGCAAAACCAGTCTTCAGTAGCGCGGGTATATTTGTAGCAGTAGCCAAAAATACATTGTATGGGTCAAAATGATCGATTTTTCTTTTATGCCAAAAGTCATTAGGATATTAAGTAAAGATCATGATCTCTGAAGATATTTTGTAAATTTCATAACCTAAATATATCAAATTAAATTTTTGATTAGTAATATGCATTGCTAAGAACTCCATTTGGACAACTTTAAAGGAGATTTTCTCAGTATTTTGATTTTTTGCACACTCAGATTGCTAATTTTCAAATAGTTGTATCTCAACCAAATATTGTCCTGTCCTAACATTAATGGAAAGTTTATTTATTCAACTTTCAGATGAGGTATAAATCTCAATTTTTAAAAATTGACACTTATGGCTGGTTTTGTGGTCCAGGGTCACATATTAGAAAGATCATGTGATACTAAAGACTGGAGTAATGATGCTGAAAATTCAGTTTTGATCACAGGAATAAATTAGAGTTCATTCACAGATATTCACATAGAAAACAGATGTTATGCTATGTTATACATTTTTATTATTCCAAGCTTTTGAGTGCTACACCATAAATATCTATGGGCTGTTATTTCATTTTTTGTTCATATCATCAGAGTTTTGAACGTGTAATTCATATTTTAATGATGAATTTAAGTTTGCGTCTCTTTGAGAATGAAAGTCTGCATAGGACATAAATATTTAGCCAGTCAAAATAAATGATGAAGGCCTGGTGAAGTGTTTCCAGGGCAGTTTTCATGTGACCTTCATATAACAAACTTAAAGTTCAGGTCTGTTAGTTTGAGTTAAAATCAGCCGGATGTAAAGTCAGCGGTGACCCGCAGCAGGTGAATCAGTGTGTTTGACGTGATTGTGTCTGTGGTTCTGTCAGCGTCTGGCCAACAGTAAAGCGCACACCTCCAGGTTCGTCAGCGCTAATCTGCCCTGCAACAAGTTCAAGAACCGGCTGGTGAACATCATGCCGTACGAAACCACCCGCGTGTGTCTGCAGCCAATCAGAGGCCTGGAAGGGTCCGACTACATCAACGCCAGCTTCATCGACGGATACAGGTACGCCGCCGGACTCCAGCTCCAGATATAACGGTGTTATGTTAATGGTGGTCACGTGTGGATCTGTCTGTGTGAGTTCAGGCAGCAGAGGGCGTATATTGCGACGCAGGGGCCGCTAGCGGAGACCACAGAGGACTTCTGGCGCATGCTGTGGGAACACAACTCCACCATCGTGGTGATGCTGACCAAACTGCGTGAGATGGGACGGGTGAGTAATGGCTGGAGTATAAAAACAGAATCCGACTGAAGCGGCGTGACATCCGTGTGTTTGTGTTCACAGGAGAAGTGTCATCAGTACTGGCCAGCTGAGCGTTCGGCCCGCTATCAGTACTTTGTAGTGGATCCCATGGCAGAATATAACATGCCGCAGTACATCCTGAGAGAGTTTAAAGTCACAGACGCCAGGGTGAGTACATTTACCGCGGTGTGGTCTGGTAAAGATGTCTGTCTTATGTTGAGATCTTTTCACAAACAAAAAACAGAGACATAAATGTCCCGGTTTCTACAGATGCAGGTGTTTCTCACATCTTGAGGTGTTCAGACTCGTTGTCTTTCTCTCCACAGGACGGACAGTCCAGAACCGTCAGACAGTTCCAGTTCACCGATTGGCCAGAACAAGGAGTTCCAAAGTCAGGAGAGGGGTTCATTGATTTCATTGGACAGGTGCATAAAACCAAGGAGCAGTTCGGTCAGGACGGACCAATTGCAGTCCACTGCAGGTGCGTTATGATCCTCACGTTCAGTGTTTAGAGATGAACATGAGGAGCAGATCTCAGTGTGACGGACTCATTCATGTCTCACGTTTGTCTTATTCTTGTCTTATTCTTCTCTGATTCTTGTCTCAATCTTGTCTTATTTAGGTCTTTTATATATATATATATATATATATATATATATATATATATTAGGGGTGGGCATAGATTAATTTTTTTAATCTAGATTAAAATGGCTAATTTGAATTCTGCTGAAGGCATTCAGAATATGTGTGCTACCCAAATAATGACTAAAAGTAAGTCTTCGAGAACGGGCCAGGTGGCGCATTAGATCAGGCGCTCATCTCCTGTTTCCAAAATGCATCACAAACTGCTTGACAATTGCATTTACAACATAATTACCTATACAAACTTGTGTAACCAAGTACTTCTGCGCAAAAGGCTGCACGACGTGCGCGTTCCCCTTAAATACACAGACGCGCACGGGCATGGATAGCTTATCTGCGTGCATAGTCTTCCATTAAACTGTGTTGCTTTTAGAAGCGTCAATTCAGTTGTTGCATATAGTTTAATGTCTTTATTTGGGGATTATCAAAGTTAATGATAACTCAAACTTGAGATTTTACTGGGGCACGTGCCCCAGTGAAAAGGGTCTAGCAACGCATGAACCTGCCCTGAAGCGGCTTCATAACTGCATCCATGTTTGCACGTCTCATTTGATGTTAGCTCCCAACCCAACTTTGAGAATAGATTAACGGCGATATTTTTTTTATCGCCCGATAAGAGTCTCACGTTAACGCCGATAACGGCCCACCACTAATATATATATATATATATATATATATATATATATATATATAGTCTCATTTTTCTAATATATGTCAAATTAATGTCATATTCTTGTCACATTGATTTTTGTTTCTTTCATATCTCACTAGATTCATTCGTGTCTCATTTGTCTCATTCTTGTTTCATACTTGTCCTAATCTTGTCTCATTTGTTTATTTTTTGTCTCATTTATGTCTAATTTTTCTAATTTTTGTCAAATTCATGTCTCATTCTTGTCCCATTAATTTCTCTCTTATCTCATTTTTGTCACATTCATTTTTTTTTCATGTCTCATTCTTGTTTCATACTTGTCCTAATCTTGTCTCATTTGTCTATTATTTGTCTAATTTTTCTCATTTTTGTCAAATTTATGTCTCATTCGTGTCCCATTCATGTCTCACTCTTATCTTATTGTCTCATTCATGTCATATTCTTGTTCCATTTTTTCATTTATGTCACTTTCATGTCCCATTTATGTCTCATTCTTCTTTCATTCTTGTCTCGTTTTTGTCTTATTCATGTCTGATTCTTGTCCCATTTATGTCTCATGTCTCATTTATGTCACATGTCTCATTCTTGTCTCATTTGTCTCATTCATGTCTGATTCTTGTCCCATTTATGTCTCATTTTTTCTCATTTATTTCTCATTTATGTCACATGTCTCATTTATGTCTCATTCTTGTCTCATTCATGTCTGATTCTTGTCCCATTTATGTCTCATTTTTTTCTCATTTATTTCTCATTTATGTCACATGTCTCATTCTTGTCTCATTTGTCTCATTCATGTCTGATTCTTGTCCCATTTATGTCTCATTTTTTTCTCATTTATTTCTCATTTATGTCACATGTCTCATTTATGTCTCATTCTTGTCTCATTCATGTCTGATTCTTGTCCCATTTATGTCTCATGTCTCATTTATGTCACATGTCTCATTATTGTCTCATTCATGTCTGATTCTTGTCCCATTTATGTCTCATTTTTCTCATTTATGTCACATGTCTCATTCTTGTCTCATTTGTCTCATTCATGTCTGATTCTTGTCCCATTTGTCTCATTTTTCTCATTTATGTCAAATTCATATCTCATTTGTGTCCCATTCATGTCTCACTCTTATCTCATTGTTGTCTCATTCATGTCTGATTCTTGTTCCATTTTTTTCATTTGTCACATTCATGTCACATTTGTCTCATTCATCTTTGATTTTTGTCTCTTTTTGTCTCATTCATGATTGATTCTTGTCCCATTCTTTTCTCATTTGTCACACATTTATGTCTCATTTATGTCACATTTATGTCTTATTCTTGTTTCTTTCGTGTCTCATTCATGTCTGATTATTGTCCCATTTTTGTCTCATGTCTCATTTATGTCACATTCATTTCTCATTCTTGTTTCGTGTCTCATTTATATCTGATTCTTGTCCCATTTATGTCATTTTTTTCATTAATGTCACATGTGTCATTCTTGTCTCATTCATGTTTGATTCTTGTCCCATTCTTGTTTTGTTCTTGTCATTCTTGTCTCATTCATATCTCATTCTTGTCTCTCTCTCTCTCAGTGCGGGCGTCGGGCGTACGGGTGTCTTCATCACCCTCAGTATCGTCCTGGAG
>NC_133370.1:179975-274516 GCF_049309525.1 Garra rufa
CAATGGTGCTCAGTGCAGCTTCAAAGGACTCTAAATGCTCTTAGCAGAGGAATAAGGCTCTTATCTAGCAAACTGATTGGTCATTTTCTAAAAAAAAATGACAGTTTAAATACTTTTTAACCTCAAATGCTCATCTTGTCATCTGTGTACTCTGTGTATTCCGGTTCAAGACAGTTAGGGAATGTCTAAAAACTCCTCCAACTTCAGAATGGTCCTCCATCGCTGCAGAAGTACCGACCCAGTGTTTACAAAGTGAACGTGCAAAGAAGATCAAACACTCTTTACAAAAAGTGTAAAACAGCGATTTTGAAGCTGGAGGAGAAAATGAGATGAGAGTTTTTCCACATACCCTAACTGTCTTGAACTGAAGTGCACAGTGAGTGCGCATTGCAAAGTGTATAAATATTTAATTTTTTAAAGAAAACAGATGATCGTTTTACTAGATGAGACCCGTATTGTTCAGCTGGGATCGTTTAGAGTCCTGTAAAGCTGCATTTTTAACCTTCAATCCGTTGAGCACCATAGAAGTCCACTATATGGAGAAAAAGTCCTGGAATGTTTTCCTCAAAAAACGTGATTTCTTTATGACTGAAGAAAGAAAACATTTTTATTTTGGAAGTGGAGTAATCCTTCAAGAAATAATGTTCCATGAATGATGTAAATATGCTTTTGTGCAAATTTTTATAAAAAGACCAGATAACTTTGGTAACCTTCATTTATTTTTGTTAGAATAGTGTTTGTTCATATCTTTCTAGAACACTCTGAGACTGATCTGCGTTAGCTGTGATTGAATGTGTGTGTGTGTGTGTGTGTGTGTGTGTGTGTGTGTGTGTGTGTGTGTGTGTGTTGTGTGTGTGTGTGTGTGTGTGTGTGTGTGTGTGTGTGTGTGTGTGTGTGTGTGTGTGTGTGTGTGTGTGTGTGTGTGTGTGTGTGTGTGAGTGTGTGTGTGTGTGTGTGTGTGTGTGTGTGTGTGTGTGTGAGAGTGTGTGTGTGTGTGTGTGTGTGTGTGTGTGTGTGTGTGTGTGTGTGTGTGTGTGTGTGTGTGTGTGTGTGTGTGTGTGAGAGTGTGTGTGTGTGTGTGTGTGTGTGTGTGTGTGTGTGTGTGTGTGTGTGTGTGAGAGTGTGAGAGTGTGTGTGTGTGTGTGTGTGTGTGTGTGTGTGTGTGTGTGTGAGAGTGTGAGTGTGTGTGTGTGTGTGTGTGTGTGTGTGTGTGTGTGTGTGTGTGTGTGTGTGTGTGTGTGTGTGTGTGTGTGTGTGTGTGTGTGTGTGTGTGTGTGAGTGTGTGTGTGTGTGTGTGTGTGTGTGTGTGTGTGTGTGTGTGTGTGAGTGTGTGTGTGAAGTGTGTGTGTGTGTGTGTGTGTGTGTGTGTGTGTGTGAGTGTGTGTGAGAGTGTGTGTGTGTGTGTGTGTGTGTGTGTGTGTGTGTGTGTGTGTGTGTGTGTGTGTGTGTGTGTGTGTGTGAGAGAGTGTGTGTGTGTGTGTGTGTGTGTGTGTGTGTGTGTGTGTGTGTGTGTGTGTGTGTGTGTGTGTGTGTGTGTGTGTGAGTGTGTGTGTGTGTGTGTGTGTGTGTGTGTGTGTGTGTGAGAGTGTGTGTGTGTGTGTGTGTGTGTGTGTGTGTGTGTGTGTGTGTGTGTGTGTGTGTGTGTGTGTGTGTGTGTGTGTGTGTGTGTGTGTGTGTGTCTATCTGTGTGTGTGTGTGTGTGTGTGTGTGTGTGTGTGTGTGTGTGTGTGTGTGTGTGTGTGTGTGTGTGAGAGTGTGTGTGTGTGTGTGTGTGTGTGTGTGTGTGTGTGTGAGAGTGTGTGTGTGTGTGTGTGTGTGTGTGTGTGTGTGTGTGTGTGTGTGTGTGTGTGTGTGTGTGAGTTTGATTCTGTGCTCCAGTGTTTTTTGCGTGTTTCCTGACGTTCACGTGTTCTGTGATCTAGCGGTCTCCTGGGTAACCACGGTAACAGAGAAGGTCAGCTCCGTCCTGTCGTCCAATGACACGCGGCGCCTGAACAAACTGCTGCTCTTCTATGTGATCCTGTGAGTATGAGACATTCAGACACATTCACAGACTCAGAATGACCTCCGAACCTCTTCTCTCGCACGGTTCTTTCAGCGCTCTTCCTGCTAAAACGTTCAAACAGAATGAAATAAAGCGATCAAAGGCCAGAACTCTCGGTTCTGCTGTGGATGAAGTTTGATGTGTTTCCACACACGATCCTGTTCGGCTTCAAAACTCAATCTCAGAACATTAAAGTGACTGTGAGACGAAAGCAAATGACATTAGTAAAATACATAATGAATTGCAGCCGTTTGCCGTTTGAGCTGCACATCCTTCAGGGGCTTGAAAAATGAAGTAAAGTGAATTGAAGATGCGGCGCTTGAGCAAATATCAGACGTTTAATGAGTTTCAGACGATCGCAAACACACCGATGTTCAGAGAATCCTGTTAAGAGGAAGAGTTCAGTCAAAAATCAGTTTGTTTCTTCATCAGGTTTGTATAAATGTGTGATTCCATCACTGTCTCTCCAATGGATCCTCTGCAGTGAATGGGTGCCGTCAGAATGAGAGTCCAAACAGCTGATAAAAGTAATCCACACCACTCCAGTCCATCAGTTAACATCTGGAGAAGACAAAAGCTTAAACAAATCTATCATTAAGTGGTTTTGAACTAAAATATGAGTCCATAATTCATAATAATGCTTCCTCCAGTGAAAAAAGTCCATCTCCTGTTGTCTCTGACACCAAAATCCAGCCACATATTTGTTTAGAGCTGTTTTGGCTTGTAAACACCGCTTGATCTGTGCAGATTTCTCTCCAGATTCAGACCGGACCACTTTTTCACTGGAGGAAGCGTTATTGTGGATTATAGACTCGTATTTTAGTTAAAAACATCTTCAGGAGTGGTGTGGATTATTGTGATGTTTTTATCAGCTGTTTGGACTCTCATTCTGACGGCACCCATTCACTGCAGAGGATCCATTGGTGAGACAGTGATGGAATCTGATGAAGAAACAAACACACCCTAATCTTGGATGAGCGTATTTACAGATGATGTTCATTTTTAGCTGAGGTTTCCTTTTAAAGCAAGTGTACAGATGTGAGTCTGTGAGATCTCAGTGAGACGCGTCTGGAATGCGGTCGATCAGGAAAGTGAATGTTATAATCTGATGTTCATGGCACTGGAGGCTGATGGTCACACAGATAGACCTGAACACAACATCGTCATCGCAGCACACACTTCTCTATTCTATAACCAGCTTTAGTCTGTCCTCTAGTCATGCTGAGGTTTGATAAATCAGAATCCGATCTGACCACATATTTGAGCATCATGTGACTGTGATTAGAGCTCAGAAATGTGACCCTGGACCACAACACCAGTCATGAGGGTCAGTTTTTAATTTATACATCATCTGAAAGCTAAATAAATTAATTGATGTATGGTCTGTTAGGATTAAGACAATAATTGGCTGAGATACAACCATTTAAAAATCTGATGGTTCAAAAAAAAAATTAAAATATTGAGAAAATTGTCTTTAAAGTTGTCCAATGAAGTTCTTAGCAATGCATGTCACTAATCAGAAATTAACTTTTGATATATTTACGGTAGGAAATGTACAAAATATCTTTATGGAACATGATCTTTATTTAATATCATAATGATTTTAGTAATAAAACTAAAGTGTTGTTTTCTGGTTGTGTTTGTGTGTAGTGTGATTCTTCTTCTGTTGTCGTCTGGTTACATCGGTTTGCGGATCGTGGCGCTGGAGCAGCAGCTGAGCATTCTGGGATCGATGCCGGAGTTCACAATGCCGAAAGAGTGAGTTCACACACATTCATCATCTCAATAATGGCCTCACATTAATCTAAATCATACAGGAGTGAGTTCCAGTCCTGTAATCTGATTGGTCAGTCGTTCGCCAATCACTAGTGAATGTAAAACCCGGAGCGGATCTGGAGCGAGTTCTGCTCTGATGATTATTTTCCAGCAGGAGTACGCTGTTTTGTGACTTATGCTTCATTAGACACTGTAGGCAAATAATTAGAAGAAAAACAACACTAAAACCACCTGAGCAGCAAACCAGTGTGTTTATGATTATGATGATATTAAAATAATCTGTAAACAAATACCAGTTTACAACATCAAGAAGCAGAACAGACTGATTTTGTACAGATAAAATGAATTAAATTGGCTGAAGTTGAAAATGGCTGTTAAAGGTAGTCAGAAAGATCAGGTTCTTCAAGATTAGGAGTCTTTGTGGAAAAAAAAAACATGCAAAAACAACAGAACTCAAAAATCGTTTGGTTACGTATTCATCCGTACTGCCCTCCAAAGGCAAAGTGCAGTAACTACGCGAACACTCGAACCGAGAAAAATGCCTTTAAGGTTTTTTGACAGCTAGTCAAACACTCTCGTTTCTCTAAAACGGGACAAAATTGAACCAGGAGACTTTGCCACGAGACAAAACAGTTGTCACAAAGTCCATTTTAAGCCTTAACTCAATTTTGACCAAATGTGTAGTTACTGCACTTTTTGAGGGCAGCATACATATGTGATATTAACCCTAATTCTAACATTTATGAAATCTTAAACAATTTATTTTCCCACCTGTAGATTTAAAAAAAAAGTTGAATAAGAATGTTGGTCACAATATAGAGTTGGAGTTTCTGATTGTAGCCATTTTCATGTGCAGTTAAGATAAACTGAGTGAACTGAACGCTGTCTCTCTGTGCATCAGTTAAACTCTTGCTTTAGTGAATCCTGAGATTGCTGTTTGTTCAGAGAGCGAGTGAAAAGTGAATGAAAGTGCAGAGCGTTTGAAGGCCAGTGAATCGTGAAGCTCAGGGTGCTTAAAGTGCTTGAAGTGCTTGAATTTGACTTTGAAATTTAAGGCCTGGAAAACCTTTGAAAATAGCAACAGTCCTGAAGAGGTGCTGGAAAAGCACTTGAATGATTGAAAGACAATGTATCTCTGAAATAACTGTTTCATTTGATCAGAAAGCACATATCTTTTGATTCAAAATTCACACAATTCAAAAAAACATCATACCTTCTTTGCTTATTTTAGTTCATGTCAGAAAACAATCGAGCTAAGCAAGTAGCAGTTCTCACAGCGTCATGTAAACATGCCTGAAGACGAACAGATGATGCAGCATGATTATTATGATTATCGAGTTACTAGCATGATTGTAGTTGCTAGGCTTGGCCAGAGCCGTTGAGAAACAGAGTTGAGACACTCCCATAGGCTTCCATAGGAACTGAGGAATGCGGAAGTAAAGCGTGTGATGGAGCGGACAATAGTTCCAAACAACCAATCATTCCAGCACTGAAGCCCATTCATTTCAGCACTTCTCAAGCACAGTCGCTGGTAAATTGAAGAAATTACTGCATTTATTTACATTTGAACACATCAGTTGACCTCTCGAAAAACTGTCCAGTAGTGGTGTTTAATGAAGTGTGTTATAGTTAATGTTTATCGTTAGATAATAAACAGTTATACTGTAATTGCAGTTAGATAACGTGAGAAACACCGAAATAGCGACCATAACCAGATACTAGATGTCATATTTGTACGTTTTTAGTCTTTCTGCAATCTTTCTCTCCCTGTAGGAGGTTGAATTCAGAGTTTCAGATTCAAGAAATACGATAAAAATACATGCTGAATGCAAGGTTGCCTTGTGTTTTTTTTAAACACTATTTTCATCTTTTCTATGATGTTAAATGCCATATTTGCTTGCCTTTTATAATATTCACTTATGTTGTACATTTGAATATCATAAAATAACACGAGTACATTACTATTTTTTATTTAACATTGAATCGTTAAATCGAAGAGAGTGTTTGATCGTGTCCAAATACACATTCAAATGTATTTAACCTTAAATATCACACTAACTGTAATATATATATACTATATTAGGAATTGTTATCTTTTAAATGGTCAGGATCATTATTGCACATATTATTTAGTATAAAAAACTCCTCAAAATATTAACTAAATAGAACTTAACTATATATTACAATTATTTTATTGAATAAAAGTTACACTGAAGGTGTTTGGTCAAACTATAAGTCGAATCAGTCTGAAAAGATAGCCTGGAATACACTATGTGATTTTTGCCCCGATTTACCACAGATTTTCCAGTCTGGAGAAGTTGAGGCTAGTTGCTGAAAGTCAGAGAGAGTCTGCAGATTTGAGTCGACAGATTCCATAGAAAATGGTGTAGTGTATGATGGTCACAGACTCTGATTTTTTAGCTTCAGACTTTGATTCCATCCAGTCAGAGGATATCAAACATGTTTGATATTTTCAGCTGATTTTAGAACGCATGCTGTTTTATTTGTTATGCGTTTTCTAGCAACAAGGTGCATGTTTCTGCCTGAGTTTGTTGTGATCGGAACTAGTCTGCTAGTGTTGTGTAGTGTATGACGGACAGTTTTCCTCTCTCACTGTTTACAAAGTCAGTAAGTGTATGGTGCCTATTGTTTAAATAATCTGTTCAGGAGATTTTTAAAGTCGTGTAGTGTATTCCAGCCTTAAGTGAGATCAGTCTGAAGAGCTGGGCTGAGTTTAGTGGTTCTAGCTTGAAAGCTCTGGGAGGAGTAGTGTTCAGAAATGTAGTCTGAGAAGATAATAATAAAAGCTTAAGTAGCAGATCAGTAGGTTAGCTTTCTCAGTCCAACCTAAAGAGACATTTCGACGTCACTTGTAAAAATTTGTTTTGTAAAAAGCATGTAGTGATGGGTGAAACAGCTTTTGTAAACTCTAAATTAGTAAACCACTGCGTCGCAAAATGATTCTGAAGGCTCCGATCGGATTGTGTATCGCAAATCATTTGATTTCAATCGGAGCGGGTTTGTGAATCATTAGTGAATCGAATGATTCAAATCAAATGGTGTGCGATGCGTGATTTGAAGTCGCGACCTAAATCAAATTCATTCAAAAATCATTTCCTTGCTTTTACTTCTGTTCTTAGAAATGTAACAGCAAACATTCTAGAACACATAAAATCACACAAACCGCCAGAACTGGTTGAATTGATGACATACGAGAGACGCTTTCTGCTGTTATCTGTTCAGATGAACCTGATTGAGCTGCAGAATACTGCGCTCTGATTGGCCGGTGTAACGTAACTCCGCCTCCACACGTCTGAGTGTGTTTTGATCAGAACACATCAATGTTACATTTACAAGAATAACTCAACTACTGCTGTTATCAGTGGGTTTGGGAGTGTTCTTCCTTTCTAAAGACAATAAATGTGTTACATAATGGATACATTTGCAACATCAACACTGAACAGGAAACAGATTTGGATTTGATGTAGAATTTCATGTTTCAATGTTCATGTTTTATTAATATGAAGCAGCTTTTAAACAATCTTTTGTTTAAAGTGCTTCAGAAATAAAGATTTGACTTCACAATTGGCTAGAGACAAGTCAAGTCACATTTATTTAAATAGCGCTTTTAACAATACAGATTGTGTCAAAGCAGCTTTACAGTATTAAAAGATTAGTTCACTTCCAGAACAAAAAGTTACAAATAATGTCATCCAAGATGTTCATGTCTTTCTTTCTTCAGTTGTAAAGAATTTTTTTTTTGAGGAAAACATTTCAGGAATCATCTCCATATAGTGGACTTCTATGGTGCCCCGAGTTTGAACTTCCAAAATGCAGCTTCAAACGGCTCTAAACGATCTCATGCCAAGAAAGAAGAGTCTTATCTAGCAAAACAATCGGTTATTTTCAAAACAAATTGACCATTTATACATTTTTTAACCTCAAATGCGCATCTTGTCTAGCTCTGCGTTAACCCTGTGTATTCCAGTTCTAGACAGTTAGGGTACGTCTAAAAACTCTCATCTCATTTTCTTCTCCAACTTCAAAATCATCCTCCATCGCTGCAGAAGAACAGACCCAGTGTTTACAAAGTGAACATACAAAGAAGATCAAACGGCCTTTACAAAATAAAGGTAAAACAGCGATGTAGGGCGATTTTGAAGTTGAATACAAAATTGAGATGGTAGTTTTTGGACATACCCTAACTGTATTGACCTGGATGTACATCACAGAGACAAGACAAGACCAGCATTTGAGGTTAAAAAGTATATAAATTGTCAATTTGTTTAGAAAATATCCAATCGTTTCACTAGATTAGACTCTTCTTCCTCGGCTGGGATCGTTTAGAGTCCTTTGAAGCTGCATTTTGGAAGTTCAAACTCAGGGCACCATAGAAGTCCACTATATGGAGAACATTCCTGAAATGTTTTCATCAAAAATTATTTCTTTACGACTGAAGAAAGAAAGACACAAACATCTTGGATGACAAGGGGGTGAGTACATTATCTCTACATTTTTGTTCTGGAAGTGAACTACTCCTTTAAATAGAAAAATAGTGTCAGTAATGCAAGTAAACGCTGATTTTCAGAGACAAATTTGACTTTCTACAGTGTTCTTCATGTGTGTGATTGCTGTTTCTCCTGCACTAAATCAGTTTCTTCTTCCTCAGGAACCAGGAAACATAAGAACAGCGCGAGTCCTGGAGATCAGTGAGAAGAATCTGTGTTTAATGGTTCAGATTGAGTTTCAGAGACGCACAGAGTCTGATTTTGACAAACACACATCCATTAATGCCGGTCAGATGGAAACGGTGTGAATCCTGGAGAAGCTGCAGCTTATTCTGACCTCACTGATCAATTCTGCCCTCCAAAGGCAGAGCGCAGTAACTACACACTTGGTCAAAATTGAGTTAAGGCTTAAAATGGACTTGTTTTGTCTTGTGGCAAAGTCTCCTGGTTCAACTGTGTCCTGTTTCAGAGTAACAAGAGTGTCAACATGTTTGATTAGCTGGTTTAAAAACTTTAACTCGAGTCAAGTCACCTTTATTTATATAGCGCTTTAAACAATACAGATTGTGTCAAAGCAACTGCACAGTGTTTAAACAGAACAATAGTGTGTAAGTAACGCATTATTGTAAATAATCAATTTTCAGTTAAAGGCAGTTCATCAATCAAGCCATCTAAGCAAGCCAGGCATTTAAAGGCATTCTTCTCAGTTTCAGTGTTGGCGTAGTTACTGCACTTTGCCTTTGGAGGGCAGAATTATTCACACACTTCATCCTCCACTATCAAACTAACATCAGACGCTCTGAGGTCAATATTCAGATTATAAACGCTGGTGTTTCTGATCTGTCTTCAAGTATTTCTTGTCTTGCTTTGATTACACTATTAGATCTGAGATGTTTATAGTGTTTTTATTATTATATAATACTAATGTTTTTATTCATTGTATTTGTTCTAATAATTATTATTATGAATATTTATTTTCAGACCAATAAAGTATATTTCTGACACTGAATACGTTCTGCTGTCTCAAGAGTCTAAATGTGAAGTTTCACATGAACATGCATTGAAATCCTGTTGCTGGAAACTGATGGATATTTATCCTGCATCTTCCATCTCATTAACATTCTTGCAGTGATTATAGTGATAGTTCTAATATAGAAATATAGTGATTACAAACAATGACATGCTGTTTCTGTTACATATATATGCTATATATATGCAGGGTTGGGGGTAACGCATTACAAGTAACACAAGTTACTTTATAATATTACTTTTTCCAATGAACTGGAAAAGTAACACATTACTTTTTAATTGACAAGAAAATATCTGAGTTACTTTATCAAATAAGAAACGCCAGTTACTTTTCCCTCATTTATTGATTAAAAGCTCTCCTGTCCTCATGTTGAGAGAAATTGAGAGTAAGATGTTCCTTTGGTTCTAGAATAAATGTGAACATGCATTAATTCATCTCACTCACTAAAAAACAGATCCAGTGTTCTTCAAAATGAATAAAAACACTGAAATTCCACGCAAACCTGCAATAATTAAATGTTAAATAATACAAATATCCTTTATGTATTTAATCCCATTTTATGAACCGATGTCTTTGCTGCCGACCTTCGATGATCCAATTCATCCATACTAATAAACACAAATTACTCAAGATAAGCTAAGGCTGATGATACACTGGGCAACTTTTTGAGCAATGTTGCCGTCAATGGGCAACCAGGTGAGATACAGGGCCCACAATTGATCTAAATTATCCAGATAGAAATCTGTTACCCATTTTCAATGGGAAAGTGCACAAACAATATTGCAAAAAAAAGTTGCCCAATAAAATTGCTCAAAAAGTTGCCCCGTGTATCATCAGCATAACATTTGTTTTTTGCTGAAGAGTTGTCATTTGTTCTTCTGCGGTCTACTGTACAGACGTCAGTTTACTTTTCTCTAAGCCTGAGGCTTTTGGTGTAAAAAGGCTTTTATATTTGACAAAAATATAACTTTTTATATTAAAAACAAACAAGCAAGCCCTGCCCAGATTTAAAAAGTAATGCAAAAGTAACGTAACGCATTACTTTCCATAAAAAGTAACTAAGTAACGTAATTAGTTACTTTGTTGAAAGTAACTCAATATTGTATTGCATTACTTTAAAGGTAACTTTCCAAAACACCGGTGAAGATAAACAGCAAGTGTAGTGCAGTGCAGTGTTGATGTGCAGCGGGTGGCCGGTAGAGGGCGATATGAGCGCTGCGGTTTAGTTCTCCATCCGCGAGTCAAACTGCAGAAGAAGCGGCTGCTTCACAACATTCAGCGCAATGGAGTCTAACGATGCAGGTAAAGCTTACACACATTAAAATATGATCACAAACACGGTATTCTCTCGCATGTGTGCGTTTGTTTGTGTGTCTGTGAGTCGTTCTTTGACTCTGTTTGTTGAGATCATGTTTGTTTAGGTTGTTTTGATCGATTAGCCGCTTCGGTGCTAAACCTCTCAAACCATAAAAACACTTCAGTAATGTTGTATTTTAATCCAAGTGTGTGGCTTTTAGAACACGATATCAGAGCCGATTTATATTCTCTATTTCACGGTGAATAATTCTGATATTTCACTGTATTTACTTTAAATGGTAGTCTTAAAATAGATCGATTTTGTACTGTTCTCCAGTGGTCATCATGTCAATAAAGCTGAACTAAATTAAAACTGAAACTGAATTTTCCAATTTTTGATATAAACATGAGCATAAATCTCAAGAAATACATACAAATCACATTTCTCAGTTCTCAAGTTGTCATAAAATGAAGTGACTAAATTAGGCTTCATTTTTTGATAAATGTTACTTTGAAATTTATATTGTTGACGTTTTGTCAACAATAATGTGTCATCGCTAGTTATGAATGCTCATAAATCAGCCAAATCATGTTTGTGTTTACATCTAGTGTTAGTTTAGGGTTAGGAGATCAAATATGATTAGTCTAATATATGTGTGTTTGTGTTTGAGGTCGTGGCGGCTGGAAGACTCATCAGAAGAGTAAGATGAACGTGATCATGCGACAGGAGGAACTGATCGCTCAGAAGAAGAGAGAGATCGAGGCCAGACTGAAAGAACAAGCTCTGCAGAGACAGAAGCCCATCCAGAACCAGAACCAGAACCAGAACCAGAACCTGGACCAGAACAAAACCAGCAGGTGACGCACGGCTCTGATCATCACTACAGCTGAACATGTGATCTATGTGTGTTTGACACTGTCTCTCTCTGTGTGTGTGTGTGTCAGTTCTCCTCCCTCACAGGCATCTCCATCATCATCATCTTCATCATCGTCATCATCATCATCATCCTCCTCATCAAATAAGTTTGTGAATGACGGCAGTTTCCTGCAGCAGTTCCTGAAGATGCAGCGAGAGAAATCCAGCTCTGATGAAGGTGAGACGCTTTGTTTCTCTCTGTCACACATCACAGATATTCCTGGATCACACAGTCAATTCTATATGATACAGTTTAGAAATAGCACAGGTTTTTCACCAATGAAAAAAGGTCACAACAGAAATATAGTGCACCTCTGATCCACACATTTATACAGACAACACTGAACGAATCATTTGAGCGAATGACTCTCTTGTTAAGACAGTGACTGTCACCTACTGGCACTTTAGTTTCATGTTTAAATCATTGTTTTATGCTTCAGTATTCAAAATAGTATTTTAAAACATTAATCTCATAACACCCCTGGCTTGTGTCACTGTAACATGAGCGCTTCTACTTCTGCTTAAATGAAAAGTGAAATATTATACGTATGTTCGAACATTTATAATTTTTCCTCCATGGCACTATAAGTAACATATTTTGTGTTTTGCTGTTTTTTCTTTGTTTTGTTTTTTTATCTATATTTTGCAGTGTTGCAATTGTTCGTAAATGCTGTAGATGTTATTTAAGATTGAAAAAAAAAAATCTGCTATATTTTTCATCTCGTATGTGACCCTGGACCACAAAACTAGTCATAAGGGATAATTAAAAAAATAATAATAATTTTAAATAAGCTTTCCATTAATGTATGGTTTGTTAGGATGGGACAATATTTGGCTGAGATACAACTATTTGAAAAGGTTTTTGAGGGTGCAAAACATCGAAATAATGAGAAAATCGCCTTTAAAGTTGTCCGAATGAAGTTCTTAGCAATGCATATTACTATTCAAAAATGAAGTTTTGATATATTTACGGTAGGAAATTTACAAAATATGTTCATGGAACATGATCTTTAATATCCTAATGATTGTTAGGCATGAAATCGATAAAATCGAGACTGGTTTTGTGCTCCAGGGTCTTTAATAATCGTGCTTTAAGGCGGCTGTAACTTGTATAGTGTTGATGTTTTCTTAATTCTCACTGACGTGAACCAAACTCTTTAGAACTTTGTGCTGATGCTCAAGTGTGTTCAAATAAATACCATCTTTCTGTCATGATGTGAATGCACCATGTGACCTGCTCTAGAGTGTCGTGTCGCTCCCGTAACGTTGCGTGTGCCGATGTCACTTCCTGTAGGATCGGCCGGCTCCGCCCCCAGCGCTCAGAGCCCGTCGGCTGGAGCTCAGGCTCAGAAGAGGAGCGTTCTGATCGGCAAGCGTCCGGGTTTGGGCGTCAGCAGCATGATCAATCAGTTCAAGAACTACTCTCAGTCCAAGAAGACGGCGCTGTCCGCGACCAGACCCAGTGTGTTCAGCTCACCCGACGACGACGAAGACGACGACGAGGACATTGACGCTCACTATCTGGAGGTCAAAGGTATCACACTCTCCACGTTTTGACCAGGGAACATTCATCTAAAGGCCTGTTGAGCAGCGGTCTTCTTCTGGTCGAGTTAACTTGACTAACTAAAGGACTAGTTCACTCCTCAGTCACTATCATGATGATGTTCTGTAGAGCACTGAAGGAGACGTTTAGCAACATGTTCTCGCTGCTCTTTTACATTTGAGAGATGTGGACCGTTATTGATACTGTGACGCTCCATAATCAATCATGATGAGTTGTGTGAGGAGCAGACCCGCAGGACCAGAAAGGCTCGAGTTCAGCCTTAAGATGGCGACGAATAAGCGCTTCCTGTCGGTCTGCCGCTCGCGCCGCTCATCGTGTGACCGTGTGTGGGTCAGATTATCGGATCCCAGGACAGACATGCGCTGTGTTCAGTGTTAGCGTTATGGCGGCGTTCTCATAGCCTGCTTAAAGTTTCCCCCCCAGAGGACGGAGACCTGCGGCTCGTCGTCGACAAGATGGCCACGTTTGTCGCTGAGGGAGGTGCTGAGCTGGAGAAGAAGGCCATGGAGGACTACAAAGACAATCCTCTCTTCTCGTGAGTTTTTTCTTCCAGTTTTTGACTACAGGATTTGCTGCGGAGTCTGTATGTTTCAGCGCTGCTTCTCTCTTGCGCAGGTTCTTGTTTGAGAAGAACGGTATGGAGTATCTGTACTACAGGAGGAGAGTGGCTGAGATCAGACGAGACACGTCGGCTCAGAGCGAAGGTGAGCGCTCAGAAACACGTTTAACGCAGAACCGGTCTAAATGTTTCTGGATTTGACCTGATGGTTGAAATGAAGGAGAGACAGAGAGAGACTCACAAACATTCACTTTATCACATCAGACAATATTTAGGACTCTTAAATGAGCAGAACTGATGTGTGATGAGCGAGAGTCCATCTGAACCCTCAGCCATGTGCACAATACACCACTGAATGTAGTGATATAATAATAGACTGTCAAGATATATGAGCTGAATAAAATATAGCAGAGTGAAAAGAATAGAAAAATAGCAATTAAGGACAATTGTAACACTGAAAACCAGAGATAAAATAAAAAAACTGACCAACAAACCAAAAGTGCAATATGTTACTAGTGCTATGAAGGGAAATTATAAAGTTCAGACATATATCTAATATATATGTGACCCTGGACCACACTACTTATATAGTCCTCAGTAGCACAGGTATATTAGTAGCGATTACAGAAAATTATAGAATTTTTTTATGCCAAAAATCATTAGGATATTAAGTAAAGATCATGTTCCATGAACATATTTTGTAAATTTCCTACCGTAAATATCAAAACTTATTTTTTGATTAGTAATATGCATTGCTAAGAACTTCATTTGGACAACTTTAAAGGCGATTTTGTTGCACCCTCAGATTCCAGATTTTCAAATAGTTGTGTCTCAGTCAGATATTGCCCTTTCCTAACAAACCATTCATCAATGGAAGGCTTAGTTTTAAAAGTCAGTTTTCCAAAAAACATGGACCCTTATGACTGGTTTTGTTGTACATACTGTTCTTGTTTGTGTATATAGTTAATACTTATATATTTAATAGGCCTGGTTTCACAAACAGGTTTTAGCTTAAAGCCAGGATTAGGCCATAGTTCAATTAAGACATTAAAGTAATTTTTCTAAACATGCCTTAAAATAAACATTACTGGTGTGCATCTTGAGACAGAACAAAGGCACTGATATATTTTAAGATCAGTCAGTGCAAGTTTCTTTCATTTGAGACTTACATTTTAGTTTAGGACTAGGGTAAACAAATAAGGCTGTGTAAATTTATCGTGCTGGGATCTTTACTAGGTTTTAGAGATTATTAAGAAAAACAGATTTTTCAATAATTTTGAGTATTGTCTCTTCAGTTTTGCCGTCTGCAGTCGTGTGTTCAGTGGTGTAGTGTGCACATGAGACGTGAGTTGTGTGAGTGTGTGTCCGTCAGACGTCACTGTGCTCTTCCCAAACCCCATCCATCTGAATCTCTCTCTGCTGCAGTACACTCACTCATAATGGAGTTGTTTAGTTTGAGCTGCTGGTTCTGATAGACTGCTTAAAGTCTCCTCCTCAGTGGACGACAGCACCAGGAAGGTGGCGGAGAAACTGGCGCGCTTCGTGGCGGACGGCGGCCCAGAGGTGGAGATCATGGCTGCTCAACACAACCGAGACAATCCCGCCTTCAGGTGATGCTCACCACTGACACCACGGCCTTTAAACAAACCAGACTGTCTGTGCTGTACAAACATGAAGATTAGGAGAAGATCACTTCCAGAGCAAACATTTACAGACCCCCTTGTCATCCAAGATGTTCATGTCTGTCTTTCTTCAGTCGTAAAGAAAAAGTTTTTTGAGGAAACCGTTTCAGGAATGTTCTCCATATAGTGGACTTCTATGGTGAATTGATATTGAACTTCCAAAATGCAGCTTCAAAGGACTCTAAATGATCCCAGCTGAGGGAGAAGGGTCTTATCTAGCGAAACGATCTGTTACTTTCTAAAAAAAAAAAATTACAATTTATATACTTTTTAACCTCAAATGCTCTGCATGTACTCTGTGTATTCCGGTTCAAGACCGTTAGGGTATGTGGAAAAACTCCCGTCTCATTTTATCCTCCAACGTCAAAATCGTCCTACATCGCTGTGGAGGTACTGACCCAGTGTTTACAAAGTGAACGTGTAAAGAAAATAATCCTACATTGCTTTTCTGTAAAGGCCTTTTTCTTTGCACGTTCATAAACACTGGGTCGGTTCTTCTGCAGCGATGGAGGATGATTTTGAAGTTGGAGGAGAAAATGAGATGAGAATTTTACCACATACCCTAACTGTCTCGAACCGGAATACACAGAGTTAACGCAGAGCTAGACAAGACGAGCATTTAGGATTAAAAAGTGTATAAATTGTCAATTTTCGCTAGATAAGACCCTTCTTCTTCGGCTGGGATCGTTTAGAGTCCTTTGAAGCTGCATTTAAACTGCATTTTGGAAGTTCAAACTCAGGGCACCATAGAAGTCCACTATATGGAGAACACTCCTGAAATGTTTTCATCCAAAAACATTATTTCTTTACGACTGAAGAAAGAAAGACATCTTGGATGACAAGGGGGTGAGTACATTATCTGTACATTTTTGTTCTGGAAGTGAACTACTCCTTTAACAGCCACAAAGCACTGTATTAAATAGATCTTCAAACTCACTCAAAGTGATTACACACGTCGTCTAGAACAGAGAGGGATTGAGAAACAGAGGATGATGTTTGTGTTCTTTATCAGTTTCCTGTACGACTATCAGAGCGCGGCTCATCGCTTCTATAAGGCTAAAGTGGACGAGTTCCGTCAGGATAAGAACAGCGGCGAGACTCAGACGGCCGATCAGCCCGTCTCTCAGGAGCAGACGCACACTCCCTCCGCCGCCAAGAGGAAGAGGAAGAGCCGCTGGGGAGCTGAAGATGATAAAGTGGAGCTGCCCTCATCGACACTCGCCAGCCCTGCTGCTCCAGCCGCCGCATCCAACACTCCTGTCCTGACGGGTACTCACTCATCTCTCTCTCACACACACACACACACACACACACACACACACACACACACACACACACACACACACACACACACACACACACACACACACACACACACACAC
Source organism: Garra rufa (assembly GCF_049309525.1). Lineage (NCBI taxonomy): Eukaryota > Metazoa > Chordata > Actinopteri > Cypriniformes > Cyprinidae > Garra > Garra rufa. The sequence goes on from NC_133370.1 coordinate 196,733, forward strand.
ACACACACACTCACACACACACACACACACACACACTCTCACACACACACAAAACTCACAGAATCAGACACATTTTTAAGTATTATTTGATCACATTTGTTCTGCGTGTAGATCAGGAGCTGAGCAGTCTGGGATATAAGAAGGGGAAGCCGGTTGGTCTGGTGGGTGTGACGGAGCTCTCAGACGAACAGAAGAAACAACTCAAAGAACAACAGGAAGTACGAACACACACATTACCCATAAACCCCATAAACTGTCAATCATGTCATTATCAGTCACATGCCATAAAGTTAAATGTCATAAATGTCCTCCAAGATGTTTGTGTTTCTTTCTTCAGTCGCAAAGAAATTCAGTTTTTTGAGGAGAACATTCCATGATTATTCTCCATACAGTGGACTTCAGTGGTGCTCAACGGATTGAAGGTTAAAGTGCAGCTTCAAATAACCCTAAACGATCCCAGCCGAGGAATAAAGGTCTTATCTATCGAAACAATCACTTATTTTCTTAATTTTTGTATTTATACACTTTTTAACCTCAAATGCTCATCTTGTCTAGCTCTGGTTCAACACAGTTAGGGTATGTGGAAAAACTCATTTTCTCCTCCAACTTCAAAATCATCCTACATCGCTGCCGACCCAGTGTTTACAAAGTGAACATGCAAAGAAGATCAAATGCCCTTTAGAAAAAAGCGATGTAGGACCATTTTGAAGTTGGAGGAGAAAATGAGATTGGAGTTTTTCCACATACCCAAACTGTTGGACCAGAGCTAGACAAGCATGTGAGGTTAATAAGTGTATTAATATATACTCTTTCAACCCTTTGAAGCTGCATTTAGACAGCTTTTTTAATCTTTAATCCATTGAGCTCCACGAAGTCCACTATATGGAGAAAAATCCTGAAATGTTTTCCTCCAAAAACTTTATTTCTTTGAGACTGAAGAAAGACAGTCATGAACATCTTGGATGACAAGGGGGTGAGGACATTACCAGGAAATCTCAATTCTGAAAGTGGAGTAATCCTAAAATTAAGGTAAAGACAACAAATAAATGTGTGTGTGTGTGTGTGTGTGTGTGTGTGTGTGTGTGTGTGTGTGTGTGTGTGTGTGCGCATCAGATGCAGGAGATGTACGACATGATCATGAAGCACAAGCGTGCGATGCAGGACATGCAGCTGTTGTGGGAGAAAGCCATCAAAAACCACCAGCACGAGTACGACAGCGACGAGGAGGTGGATGAGGACGGAACCTGGGAACATCGGCTGAGACACATGGAGATGGAGAAGACCAGAGGTCAGAGGTCACCGCAGTGATTGAATACACATTCATGATGTGCTGCTTCTGAGGTTTACTATGTGTGTCTGTCACAGAATGGGCGGAGCAGCTGACGGAGATGGGCAAAGGGAAGCACTTCATCGGGGACTTCCTGCCTCCGGATGAGCTGGAGAAATTCATGGAGACATTTAAAGCTCTAAAGGTGAGACGGATCATGTCATGTGACCTGAAAAACACAGAACCTGTTTGAAAACAGTCATTATAGTTGCAGTGCCTTGCAAAAGTATTCATACCCCTTCATTTTTTTTTTCATGTTTTGTTGCAGCATTATGTTAAACTGCTTTAAATGAGTTTTTCTCCACATCAGTTTACACTCCATACACCATAATAATGACAAAGCAAAAACCAGACAAATTTGACAAATGTATTAAAAATAAAAGACTGAAATAAGTAGATTGCATAAGTATTCATCCCCTTAACTCAGTCCATAGTTGAAGCAGCTTTACAGCCTCAAGTGTTTTTGGGTCTGATGTGAGCATCTTTGCACATCTGCATTTGGCAATTATCTGCCATTCTTTGCCTCACCTTTTCACCTCTCCATCTCTGTCAGCTTGGACATTTTCTAGAGTCCTAGTTGTTCCAGTCGTCTTCCATTATGGAGAATGCTTCTGTCAACCTTCAATGCAGCAGATTTGTTTCTGAACTCTTCTCTAGATCATCGCCTTAACGCAAGTCTGTCACTGAGCTCTACAGGCAGTTATCTTGGTTTTTGCTCTGATCTGCATTTTCAGCTGTTAGACCTTTTCTGAGAGGTGTGTGTCTTTCTAAATCAGACTCATTCAAATGAATTTGCCACAGTTTAACTCCACTCCAAGTGTAGGAACATCTAGAAGCAATATGATGCTCCTGAGATACATTTACAGTGTCCCAGAAAAAGGAATGAATACTTATGCAACGGGATCTTTTCAGTTTTTTATTTTTAATAAATTTGCACAAATGTTAAAAACCTATTTTTTGCTTTGCCATTATGGAGTAGGGAGTGTAGATTGATGTGGGAAAAAAGTAATTTAATGTAGTTGAACATAAGGCAGCAACAAAACTAAATGTGAAAAAAAGAAGGGGTATGAATAATTTCGCAAGGCACTGTAACTGTAAATGTGACCAACTGCTTTTGTTCCTCTCTGGATGAAAGTGAAAAATGCATTAATGTGACACAGAATGAGACAGGAAGCAGCTCCTGATTGTAAAGGTGTGACGTGTGTATTTCCTGTGTGTGACGTGCAGGAGGGCAGAGATCCAGATTACTCTGAGTATAAGGAGTTCAAGCTGACAGTGGAGAACATCGGCTTCCAGATGCTGATGAAGATGGGCTGGAAGGAGGGAGATGGTCTGGGATCAGATGGACAGGGCATCAAGAACCCCGTCAACAGGTGAAAACACACACACACACACACACACACACACAGACACACACACACGCACACGCACACGCACACACACACACACACGCACACACACACGCACACACACACATCACATCCACATCACATTAGACAAATATAATAAACATGTGAAAGCATGACCAATGCACTACAATCATTCAGATGGATGCAAAAGGCAGAAGATGCATTAAAATCTGCTGGAAAGTTTTAGTACTCTGTGATCAGTGTTGGGGAAAGTTACTTTTAAAAGTAATGCATTACAATATTGAGTTACTCCCTAAAAAAGTAACTGTTTACGTTACTTAGGTTAGCTTTTTATGGAAAGTAGTGCGTTACGTTACTTTTGCGTTACTTTTTAAATCTGGGCAGGGCTTGCTTGTTTGTTATTAATATAAAAATCTATTTTTGTCAAATGTTAAAGCCTTTTCACACCAAAAGTCTCAGGTTTAGAGAAAAGTAAATTGACGTCTGAACAGTAGACCACAGAAGAACAAATGTCAACTCTTCAGCAATAAACAAATGTTAGATTATCTTGAGTTATTTTTGTTTATTAGTCTGGATGAATTGGATGATCGAAGGTCGGCAGCAAAGACATCGGTTCATAAAATGGGATTAAATACATAAAGGATAGGGGTGTGATGAGACACTTATCTCACGAGAACGAGACGAGATTGAACTTTTTTAAAGAAATCCTCAATGATGAAATATATAGGGGAAAATAATATTTTAATCAACAAAAAACAGAAAATGCAAAAAAATGTAGGTGTATTTTGATATGAACTTGTACTTTATGAAATTAAACTTCTATTTTATTGAATTATATGCAGTAATAAACATGTAAACTAATGCTGCATGATTCTGGATAAATTGAAAAACAATTTTCTTTTATAAACTGGAGATCACGATTCTGAAGAAAAAAAGGATTAGAAATGTAAACAAAATTACGTAATTTAAGCTTTTATCCCAGTATTTATGTCATTTAAATGTCTGTAACAAAGAAATAACGATGATTATGTGGTTAAAAAGTTGCTCTTTCTGAATCAGCAGCAGTAAGAATGTAGATTTCAATATCTTTCACATGGTAAGCGGAGCGTGAAACAGTTTCAAAGCTGAATCGTTGTCATTCATGAATAAGATGGCGTGGGTGTTTGAACAGAGATGGAGATATTTTAACTATTAGTCATGCAGCTCTAATGTAAACACTGCTAAATGTTTTGCCATGATATCGTCACGTTCTCGCGGGACACATCGGAATATCGCCAGATCTCATCACAGCCCTAATAGAGGATATTTGTATTATTTAACATTTAATTATTGCAGGTTTTTATTCGTTTTGAAGAACACTGTTTCTGTTTTTAGTGAGTGAGATGAATTAATGCAGGTTCACATTTATTCCAGAACTAAAGGAACATCTTACTCACAATTTCTCTCAACATGGAAACAGGAGAGCTTTTAATCAATAAATGGGGGAAAGTAACTCTGATATGTTCTTGTCAATTAAAAAGTAAAACTAGTACTTTACTAGTTACTTTGAAAAAGTCATATTTTTACGTAACACTGGTCATGACTGATCAAATAAGTGACCATGATCATGTGAGTCTTTATTGATGGTCATTTATGATCATTTTAGTGCAGTGTTTTACTCAAATAATCATCTCTGTCGCTGCTGTTGTCAGGTTTTATAAATCTTTTGAAGTCAAGCCACGTTTATTTGTTAGGAATGGAACAATGAATCAATTTGCATATGGATTCCGAATGCATTGAGAATGGATCTGAGCTTAGATGCTAACAGCAGATGGAGCTCTAATCTAATCTAGTTTTGATCTTCACACTCAAACTCTCACGAAGAAGAATGCTGAAGAGCACTTGTGTGTTCGGCTGAGTCTGTAATTTCACCTCGGCTCAGAATGCTTTTATACACCAGATTAATGTAAACAGCCCACTGTGAACACCCTTGTAATTCACTTCAGCTGTTTCCAATTGTATGAATGATTATTTTAGGTTCAAGTGAATGTAATGATCTGGAAACAAGCAGAGCACGGCTGTTTCTAACGCAAGCAGTGCCATCTGCTGTTCAAAACTAAACTCAGAATCCATGCTGAATCATTTCTTGAGTCGCGTTGCAACGATTTATCCTCCCATTCCTATTATTTGAATAGTTCTGTAGTGATTCAAAGCAGCTTTACAGTAGCAAACAGGAAAATACTGAGGCAAGCAGGGATTACTGGGGTTCAAGCGCTTTAAGGTATTTAAGCAAATACTTTTTTTGAAAAAAGACATTATGTAGCAAGCCTTTTTTAGAAAATATTATGTTTTGTTCTATGTCTAAACTGCTTACCAGGTCTTGTGGAGTTTTGAGTTTTCCTTCAGGCTTTTTTAGGATTTTGGGTAAATTAGGACAGGCCCCTTTTCTAAACAACCCATTTCTAGCTTCCCAAATGGTAAATTGCAACATTTTTCCAGATTGAGCGAAAAACCTCGGAATAGTTTGCAGAAGTAGGGTTTTTACATCTTCTCAATAATTTAACAAACAATTTGATTGACAGCAGTGCTTCTAGAGGCAGAGTTGTCCGGAATGAGGAGTTCTATCATATCATATGAATATCCCGTGTATATGTGCGGAAATAAAAAGTGCACAATGCACAATCGTTTACCCCCTTGAAAAATGTGATATTGCCAAAAGTGGCCAATTTATTTAACATTAATGTCTAATAGGTGCTCAAACTTCATTGGCCAATGGCGGCCATGTTTTTTTAAGATATGCGAATGCCCTTATAGACACTTGTGAGACTGTGGACCAAGACTGTGCACAGCAGTATGTATGTATAGCCAGTTTTATGTTTTGTCCCTCCTATAGCGCCACCAAGTGGCCAAACTCAGATTGAGCTCTTACATCAGTATTCTGAGGTTGATGAAGATATCTGATTCCGTTCAGGAGTTATAGGCATTTTACTAATAGTGACCCTGCCTAATTTGTTGTGACAGCGAGTCGAAAGTTAGACTTTGTTTTTGTGAATTATTGATGCTCACTCTCTAGAGAATCTTTCTTCACTGGTTTGGTTCCGATCAGGCGAAAAGCCTTGGACGAGTCTGCAAAAAATCCAAAACACCTGAAGATTCCAACGATAGAAGACACTTGAGTCTGTGATTGACGGTTTAGTAGTAATGAGCTATTTCATACTTTTGATGGCTGTATCGCCTCCGTCAGGCCGATTGGGGCGAGGCTTGGTGACGTTGTGGGACATTGTGAGTACTACCATCCCTCTGAATTTCAAGTCTCTACAACCAACAGTTTGGTCTGTTCGATCAGTTTTACATGGAGATTGCTGATCTGTGGCCATTCTAACAATTACAATAGGGATTTAGTGCTACGCTCTTGAACCCAGAACACTGTCAAAGTTGTAAAACTCATCAATTAAAAATTCATCCAATTTTAGCCGTAAAGCAATTTTAGATTGATTATTGAGATCAGTTCTGTTCTAGTATTGTTATCATCTGATGGTGTCAGTGCATGAAATCAATATTATTATTGAATATTCAGTGTCTTTTACACCCCGTGCATGTAACTTCTGCTGTACCTCTTATTTTTGTTTAAAGTTAGAACTAGAGATGCACCGAATGTTCGGCAACAAATTATTTGGCTGAACGTAGCAAAAAAAGCTTGAATAAGCGAAAAGGCTGAATAAATGATAGCGAACAATGAGGTGAAGTGATCAAATAGAGGCGTGCACTAATGATCAAACATGTGTTCAGTGTGGAAACATTAAAAACTGTCAGAGAAAGACGCAAAAATCATTCCGAGCAGCGACAGCGAGAGACTGTTTAGAAGCGCATCGCATGTCTTCATGAGGAGAGAAAGGTTACTGTATGATGACTGAAATCATCCATTAGTCAATCAACTGTTGTCTAATACACCAGACACCAATTGTGTTTATTCTGACAGCAGCTCCTTAGCCAGGGTTCAAAGACCAAAGATGACAATCATTCACAAATCTGCTGCTGCCAGCAAACACTAGGACTGAGCTCCTCTTGCGGGTTTACCACTAAATAAAAGTCTACATTCAGAAAGGATACTATTGTCATTTTACTGTTGGTCTGACAAATAAAATAAAGTAAGACTTTAATCCAACAGCTCTATTAATACATTTATTCTAACATTGTCCTTTGCTCAGCAAGGCTGCATTTATTTGTAGATTAAAAACACATGCCTGATTCAAGGAGGGGCTCTTAAAAATGGCCAAAGAATATTATTTTACTAACTTATTTATTTTAAATTAAATTGTGGTTTGTTGGTAGGGCTATAATGTCTACTAGAAAGTTACAAATGTTCAGTGTTGAACAAATATCTTTAAATTGTTGTTTTGTAATAGATTTGTTTCTTTGTAAAGCAAGACAAAACTGTAAAAAGCAAATATTGGCTATTTAATTTATGCAATGGTGAAATAAAATGGCAAAATACATGAGGGAAAAACTGGAAAAACCGTGTTTGGTAATCAGCCTTCAGACCAGTGTTTAATTTTGTTTGGCTTCGGGTAAGAATTTTCATTTCGGTGCATCCACAGTCAGAAGCCTTGTTACAGTGTTTGATTGACAGGTGAGTAGGCGGTGCTTCACAACACATTTACACTACAAACATGATACAGTCGCATGTGTTTCTGACACCTCTGAATGCAGTTTCAGCTTCAGATCAGGCTACACTTGTATTTAGTGCTGAATGCTCATCATCCGATCACCTGACACTGATCTCAGTCGACTCTAAATGGGGTCAGTGAAATACAGTGCTAATAGTGTGTGTGTGTGTGTGTGTGTGTGTGTGTGTGTGTGTGTGTGTGTGTGTGTGTGTGTGTGTGTGTGTGTGTGTGTGTGTGTGTGTGTGTGTGTGTGTGTGTGTGTGTGTGTGTGTGTGTGTGTGTGCGCGCAGAGGCTCCACGGCGGTGGACGGAGCAGGTTTCGGTGTGGACAGACCTGCTGAACTCTCTAAAAGTGATGATGAGTACGATGCTTTCCGTAAGAGGATGATGCTGGCGTATCGCTTCAGACCGAACCCTCTGGTGAGTCTCTCACGGACTCATTACCCATCAGCCATTTCAGTGTGCAGTTCCATGAATCAGATGTTCTGAGCTTGTCTTGTATTACAGTGTCTTGCAAAAGTATTCATACCCCTTCATTTTTTTTTTCATGTTTTGTTGCAGCATTATGTTAAACTGTTTTAAAGTAGTTTTTCCCCACATCAGTTTACACTCCATACACCATAATCTGATGTGAGCATCTTTGCACATCTGCATTTGGCAATTATCTGCCATTCTTTGCCTCACCTTTTCACCTCTCCATCTCTGTCAGCTTGGACATTTTCTAGAGTCCTAGTTGTTCCAATCGTCTTCCATTATGGAGAATGCTTCTTCCTTTTCTGAGAGGTGTGTGTCTTTCTAAATCAGACTCATTCAAATGAGTTTAACTCCACTCCAAGTGTAGGAACATCTAGAAGCAATATGAATGCTCCTGAGATACATTTCCAGTGTCCCAGAAAAGGGTATGAATACTTATGCAACGGGATCTTTTCAGTTTTTTATTTCTAATAAATTTGCCAAGTTGTTACAAACCTGTTTTGTGCTTTGTCATTATTATGGTGTATGAGATGTAGATTGATGTGGGAAAAAAAGTAATTCAAAGTAGTTTAACATAAGGTAGCAACAAAACAAAATGCGAAAAAAATGAATGAATACTTTTGCAAGGCACTGTATTTGTTTGTGGCTCATTTGTACACTCTGCATCTCATCAGCAACAATAGAGGAGCTCGTCATTTCAACATGTTTCTCTTCTGTTTCCGCACAGAACAATCCCAGAAGGCCATACTACTGAACGCAGCAGCATCTCCTCTGGACCCACTCTTTGTTTTCTCTTTTATTCTTCATAACAGGTTGAATCATGATGTGCTTTATTGCAAAGAATTGTTGTTTTCACCCGTCTGAGCCGTCACAGACTCGAGCCCTTTGTGTTTCTGTTTGTTTCTTTACAGATGTTGATTTATTATATGACATTATATTAAAACGGTAAAAGCCCACAGTATAGTCAGCTGCGTAATATGATATTAACATCAGTGCAAGTTCCTCAATTTTATGTCTGTTTTAGCCGTTAAGGAGCACAGATATTACAAACTAGACCTCACGACTAGTTGGACAAACCCTCGTCACAGTCCTGATTAAACTCAACCGTCTGTCATTGACTCTGTGAGATCAATTAAACATCTGTGCTGTCAAACGCTCTCTGTGTGTTTGTTTCTTCTCTAGTTGAGCTCAAATACTCACCTTCAGTTTTACTGCTTCTTAGATGTGCAGCATATGAAGCATATGAGAATAACACCTTCAAGGCCTGAAGAAGTCAATATCATCAGTTAGACGTGGTTGTAAAGTGGTTTGGTTTTCTATGAACAATATATGATTTGAGTAAGATATATTAATAATCTGTTTACTTTAACTATTTTATATTATCCTGCGAAGTTCCAAATTAAGGTGAGGCACTGCAGGTGAAAAAAAAGTTATAACCTTACTTACCCAGTTGATTGATTACGCTGATAATTGAAAACATTTTTTGTATTACAAGTTTTCTAAGATGTTAGGTTTAAATATGCAAATGAGCCATTTTTTATTAAATATGCGCTAATTTGCATACATTTCTAGAACAAAAATCTAAACATTGGATGAAGACCTTTTCATAATTCTTGTTTAATTTTTGACATTAGAGTCAAATGTTTTTACAGAGTATCTCTTTGAACAGACAGAAAACCATGTATATATGTATATAATTTATTTATTTATTTATTTTGTTTACCATTTTTGGAGGGAATAAACTGTATAAAATCAAGCTAATTATATCTGAACAAATCCCTGTGTAAAAACCTTCAGGATATAGACAGGAATCTAAATGTAAAGTGTGGTGTGTGTAAGTGCTACTGAAGTGGAGATTTATGGCTCAGTGTAGGAGAAAAAACTCTTGGCCTTTAAAAATCTGTATTGTAATTGAAATCTATTGACACAAATAGATAAAGTGCTACAAAAGAAACACTTAACAGTGTCTTTTGGATGTTTTCTTTCCACTAGTCTGAAAAAACACTTTATGAAACACCAAAAAGCCCAAAATCTGCATTTGCCTGAAGTCTCCACTTAAGTATTTAAAGTAAAAATATTCTATGAAGTAAAATATCTTATAAATCAAAATCAGAGCGTTGTTGTTGTATTTTTGAAAAGGTTTCTAGAGAAACACCACATAATAACAAAGATTGATGTATATTTGAAATTAGGATTTATAAATCTTCTGAAAAGTGAATATGGTTTTAATAAATAAGCTTTGCACTGATGTCTGGTTTGTTAGGATAGAACAATATTTGAAAATCTGCAATCTGAGGATGCAACGAATATCAAATTATTAATAAAATCGCCTTTAAGGTTGTCCACATGAAGTTCTTATCAATGCATATTAGAATCAAACATGAAGCTTTGACATATTTACGGTAGGAAATATACAAAATATCTTGATGGAACATGATCTTTACTAAATATACCAAGGAGTTTTGGCATAGAAATCGACACTGTACTTTCGACTATTACTACTTCAGACTGGTTTTGTGCTCCAGGGTCACATATGTTCAAATACATTAAGAATATAACATTTTCTAAGTATAGTTTCTCCATTTCCCTTATTTCTACATCGTGAAACGATTTCCTCCACTATGTGCGTAAAACCGTCAATGCAAACGTTCCTTTCTTATTATTTCATTTGTGTTTTTGTTACTGTTTTACTATAAGGATTAATTGTCATAAATTAATATAAATAATATAACAATATTAAAATGCGTCCTCTCGCGTGATTCTGTCAAGCTCTCGTCTCGTTCAGGGTAGGGCCGTGGAACTCTCGCCGCCGCCGCTTGTGGTCTCGCGAGATTTGCTGAGCTCTCGTGTTGTTGTTGTTGTGGTGATGATGGCGGCAGGCGCAGAGGCCCCGGACTCCTGGTATCTGGCTCTGCTCGGTTTCGCCGAACATTTCCGAACCTCCAGCCCTCCCAAAATCCGCTTGTGTGTTCACTGTCTGCAGGCCGTCTTCCAGTTCAAGCCCCCGCAGAGAGTGGAGGCCCGGACGCACTTGCAGTTGGGCTCGGTGCTCTACCATCACACGAAGAACAGCGAGCTGGCCCGCACGCACCTCGAGAAAGCGGTAAGAGCGCGCAGGAAAGCCCGAGGCTTCAGCCGAGAGATAAGGCCGCAGTCCCGGGCTGCGTTTAATACAGTTATTATTGTTGTTACTGTTCATAATTCATCAACAGATTCAATGATGGAAGGTGCTATTGATGATGTTTCAGTGTTTTAGAGCCGAATTAATGTAAAGCATATATAATGAGAGTCCTTTGAAAGAAGCTCTGTTGTGTTTTCCTCTTTCTTCTGTATTTCTTCTGTGGGATTGTGAGATATTCTACTGTAGATGCTAATAAGTATAACTTATGATCTTTCTCTCTCTCTATTTCAGTGGCTTATCTCTCAGCAAGTATCCTTTACCACGTTTGTGAAACTAATATCAGTTGATGTTGTGATTTGTGTCAGTGAACAGATGCTCATAGCTGAGTGAGATGATAATGAATGATTTTAGTGTTTTATTGAGCTTTCCTTAGCCCAGATGTGCAGGTAGCACAGTTTGAAGATGTTAAGTTTGAAGCGGCCAGTCTCCTGTCAGAGCTTTACTGTCAGCAGGTGAGTCTGATTCACTCACAACACTAAACACAAACTTCAGGTTCAGTTGGAATATGGTCAGCCTTTTCCATGGGAGCTTTTTCCTAAAGTATAACAAGGCTATATATTGAAATCTCTAATAAACCTTTTATGCTGTGTGGAAACAATAATAATAATAATAATAATTATTATTATAATTACTTTTATTGTACAATTATATACAGAAAATAACATTATTATTACAAAATGCTATTACAATATATAATATGTTTTTTTTATTTTAAAATACTTTAAATATAATTTATTCCTGTTATGCAAAGCTGAATTTTCATCAGCTGGTCTAATTCTAATATGCTGATTTATTATCAATGTTGGAAACACTTGTGCTGCCAAATATTTTTTTTGGATTCTGTGATAAATATAAAAAGTTAAGAAGAAAAGCATTTATTCAAAATAGAAATCTTTTTTAACAGTGTAAGTCTTTGCTATCACTTTTTATCAATTTAACACATCCTTGCTGAGTGGAAGTATTAATTTCTTAAAAAAAAAAACCTCCAAACTTAAGCTGATCTTTTGTAACTTTTTATTGATCAAAGAATCCTGAAAAAGGTATCAGAGGTTCCAAACAAAATATTAAGCAGCACAACTGTTTCCAACATTGATAATAAATCAGCATATTAGAATGATTTCTGAAGGATCATGTGATGCTGAATACTGGAGTAAACATGCTTTAAAATTCAGCTTTGATCAGAGGAAATATTTAAAAAGATTTTTAATGTATATTAAAATAGAAGAGTGTTATTTTACAATACACATTTTTGATCAAATAAACACAGCCTTGATGAGCATAAAAAACATTTAAAATACATTAAAAATTTTACTGATCCCAAACTTTTGAGTGGTTTTAAAATATATATAAAATGTATATTTAAATAAAAAATGTTTTTGTAATGAAAGTATATATGCATATATTTATTAATAATATCAGATAGATGGGTAGTGTGTTTGTGTGAGTGTGTACTGTAGAGTAGCATGTACATTTTTTTTACTTTTTGTTTTCCAAGAACTTGGTTGATTCGGCGAAACCGCTGTTACGGAAGGCCATCCAGATCTCACAGCAGACTCCCTACTGGCACTGCAGACTGCTCTTCCAGCTGGCGGTACGTCACACGCAGACACTCAATAAATAAGTTTTCCATTGATGTATGGTTTGGATATTTGGCTGAGATGCAACTATTTAATAATCTGGAATCTGAGGGTGCCAAAAATCTCTTTAAAGTTGTCCAAGTGAAGTTCTTAGCAATGCATATTACTAATCAAAAATTAAGTTTTGATATATTTGCGGTAGGAATTTTACAAATGGGCTTCATAGGAACAGGATCTTTACTTAACTATTAACTCTCATCCCAGCGGTCACAATTGAGACTGTAAAAAACATTTTAATTTTAAAAGCTCTAAACACTTATGGCATATATGGAAAAAATAAAGGGTCTCAATTAAATGTTCAGTTTGACATGATTAGTGCAAATTGTCACATGATGCAAAAAGGAAATAAACTGCTCTGGTCATGAGACGATGATGGCTGCATCAAAGCTCCAAAACATAAGGCTAGTAAAGTATGTTAACATAAAGATATGACAGAGTTTTGGTGCACATTCTCTCTAAGGTGTCTAGTATTCATATATAAATTGACATATATTGAGTTTTGTTGAGTGAACATGTTAGAAATCAATAATACAATAGAAATCCAATGCAGTTGTTAGTGAAGATTAAACTAAAATGTTACAATGACAAAATATTGCTCTAAATCAAACGTTACAAATAAGTTACAATATTGATGTTGCAATACTGCTAGCACTAATATAACAATTTGATGATAAATGTTACAATAAAGTAACAATTTTGAAATGTGTTGATGATTATATATTTGTCTTTTATCTCAGTATTCCTATCAATGTTGTAGAAGGGGTTTTATGTATAATAGTAACCCTAGAATGTGATCAAATAGTTTAAAATAGCTGGGCTAAGATATATAACCATTTTTATGACTGCAGAAATATGTTCATTCAGTAAACACATTATCACAATTGTGACTGACTATAAAACACAATTTTTCACACACTTTCCCAAAAAAAAAAAAAATGCTCTTTTTGATTATTTTCAAAGGGTTACTAATGACACATGATTTTGGGATTAAATATCTTAATATCCTAATTATTTTTGGCATAAAGGAAAAATCAATCATTTTGACCCATACAATGTATTGTTGGCTATTTCTGCAAATATACCTTGCTCCTTAAGACTAGTTTTGTGCTCCAGGGTCACATATTTGACAGCTCTCTATAGGACAGAAATAGAGGAGCTGATGATGATCTGAGGTCGAGAAAGTTGTGCATTTCTGATGAAGGACTATAAAGTCATATATTAGTGTGCATATCATTTGATGATGAATTTAGCCACCCTAAAGAATCCGCCAGTAGTTCTTCTTGATCAAACATGAGCATCATGTTCTGCTGCAGCAACTCCACACGCTGGAGAAGGATCTGGTGTCGGCCTGTGATCTGCTGGGAGTCGGAGCGGAATACGCCAGAGTGGTGGGATCCGAATACACCAGGTATTGAGAAGTGTTTCACAACGGCACATACATGTCTTACTATGATGGGTTTGATTTCAGATGTTAATGACTAATAGTAACTCTGCTGGTCACTTTCACAGAGCTCTCTTCCTGTTGAGCAAAGGCATGGTGAGTAAATGAAATCATTTTAGCACTCATTTTTATTTTACAGTATTATTACAAAAACAGAGAATGCTTCCTATGAAAGTCAAGCAGAAATAGTTTTTTGTAACGGTTACTGAAAGAGGCTTGTTTTCTTCTCCAAATGTTTCCATAATTAAATACAGCTAAGTAATCAGCTTAAAATGTGTGTATTTTTTCATATTAAAATCTGTAATGTAACACTCATTTATTCATCTATTTTGTCCTGCATCTTGAAGAAAATTTCCTGCTGATTTGCCAAAAAGTTGTAATTATCACCTAACTTGATGATGCTGAGTGAAAAAATAACAATAGGAACTTTCAGTTGTTTCATCACATAGTTACAAAATAAGAGTGAAGATATTTCAGATGTTATATATACACTGGCACTCAAAAGTATGGGATCAGTAAGATTTTTATTGCTTTTAAAGGAGGCTTTTCTGCTCATCAAGACTGCGTTTATTTAATTAAAAATACAGAAAAAATGTAATATTATAAAATGTTAATGCAATTTAAAATAGTGGTTTTCTATTTAAATATACTTTAAAATGTAATTTATTCCTGTGATGCAAAGCTGAGTTTTCAGCATCAATACTGCAGTCTTCAGTGTCACATGATCCTTCAGAAATCATTCTGATATACTGATTTATTATCAATGTTGGAAACATTTGTGCTGCTTAATATGATCCATGATAATTTGGTTCAGGAGTTTTTAATAAAATAAAACATTAAAAAGAACAGCATTTATTTAAAATACACAACTTTTGTAACAATAAACGCCTCGTTCAAAGTTTGGGGTCAGTAATTATTTTCTTTCTTTCTTTAAAAGAAATTAATACTTTTATTCAAATTGATAAAAAGTGATAGCAAAGACTTATATTGTTAGAAAAGATTTCTATTTTGAATGAATGCTGTTTGAAGTCTGAACTTTTTATTTATCAAATAATCCTGAAATAAGTATTACAGGTTCCAAATGAATATTAACATTTGATAATAAAAGTAATAAATCAGGATATTAGAATGATTTCTGAAGGATCATGTGACACTGAAGACTGCAGTAATGATGCTGAAAATTCAACTTTGCATCACAGAAATAAATTATATTTTAAAGTATATTCAAATAAAAAACTTATTTTAAATTGCAGTAATATTTCATAATATTACTTTATGTATTTTTGATCAAATAAATGGAACTTTGATGACTTTAAAAAAAAGCACATTAAAAATCTTACTGATCCCAAAGTTTAGAGCGGCAGTGTAATAATATATCAGCTTTAATGTTGTAATCTCAAAATAACAAAAAGCTGTCAAATGTCAGTAGCATTCAAAATGTATAATTTAACTTTAAAATGTTTGAATACCCTGCTTCTGTTGCAGTTTGATTGCTGTAAAAAAAGAAGAAAACCCCGGGCTCATGTTTGCATTTCCCTCTTTAAGCTTTAAATCAGTATCAGGGTTAAAATAATGTCATGCATGTGAAAGGGGGCTGAGAACTAATCAGATTCATGTCATGTAAAATGTAAGAGAGATGTGATCTGAGTGAGATTGTGTTGTGTGTAGCTGCTGCTGATGGAGCGTAAGCTGCAGGAGGTTCATCCGCTCCTGACTCTCTGTGGTCAGATCGTGGAAACCTGGCAGGGTAACCCCATCCAGAAGGAGTCGCTGCGTGTTTTCTTCTTAGTGCTGCAGGTCACGCATTACCTGGACGCCGGACAGGTGAGAGCCACACCATTCTCCTGCGTGTTTGTTATTTGACCCCATCAGGACTGATGATCGTGTGTGTGTGTTGTTGATTGTGTGTGCAGGTGAAGAGCGTGAAGCCGTGTCTGAAGCAGCTGCAGCAGTGCATCCAGACCATCTCCACACTCCACGACGATGAAATCCTGCCCAGTAACTCGGCCGATCTCTTCCACTGGCTGCCCAAGGAGCACATGTGTGTCCTCGTCTATCTGGTGAGCCTCTTCATGTCCAACTTCATGCATTTGTGACGTTCAGAGAACAGGTTTTCCTGCTTTGTCCTTCACCAGCAGTCACTGAATCTGAATGTCAAGTGTTTGAAAAATAAATCAGAATCAGAATGAGCTTTATTGCCAGGTATGTTTACACAGACTAGGAATTTGTTTTAGTGACACAAGTTCCACAGTGCTACAGAATGACAGTGACAAAACGACACGGATTATAAAAAGAGCAGTATACAAGTATACAAGACAGACAATGTGCAAAAATAGCAGACCCAATATACAAAAATATTCAGTTTACTATGTACAGGTATATAAGGTGCAATATCTGAATGTAAGTAAGTATGTGCATTAAATAAAAAAACTGAGTAATGAGTGAGGAGTGTATAATAGTGTTGTGTGTTCCATGATCAAGTGTTCATGAGATGGATTGCCTGAGGAAAGAAACTGTTTCTGTGTCTGGTCGTTTTGGTGCTCAGTGCTCTGTAGCGCCGACCAGATGGTAAAAGTTCAAAAAGTGTTATTATTTTGCCAGCCCTTTTCGTACTTAATTTTATTTACTTCGTAAATAAAGCCTGCTTTTAGGATTATTACAAGCTTTTATTAAGTTTCAATTATTTTAATGTGAAAAAAATCATCCTGTCTGAACACAATGTTTGTTTAAAATCAGTGTTAGACAAGGGAAGTTTATTTATATAGTACATTTCATACACAATGGTAAATACATAAAAAGGAATTAAATATAAAAGTAATAACAATAAAATCAGAAAATTAAATTAAAACAAACAAAAAAACCTAAATAAATATAAGTAAATAATATTAATAAAAATAGGTCAAAAATTATGTTTAAATAGTTTTTATTTATTTGCATTATCATTGGTTGTTTAACTTTCTTTATGCAAAATATAAATTGATCATCAACAAAAAAAAATCTTTAAATTAGTGGTGGGATATGAGCAGCTGTATGCTTTTTATTTGTTATGATTTTATTTGTTGCTTATTTTCAAATTTTTTAACTTTTTTTGATTATTTGAACATGTAAGTGTTTAACATTTATTTCATATTTATTTATTTAGACAAAGCAAATAAAAATTTCATCTCTAAATAGAATTACAAAATAGATGGTTGAATTGTGCAAAAATATGAAAACAAGTGAGGCTTGATTTATTTGTATAAGCTGTGTTTTCTGTGTTCTTGTGAAATGCACTTCTGTGTGTTTTATTGATGATTTGATGGGAGTGAGAGGTGAGGTGTTTATGTGTGTGTTGTGTGTTTCAGGTGACGGTCATGCACTCGATGCAGGCCGGATATCTGGAGAAAGCCCAGAAATACACTGATAAAGCCCTCATGCAGCTGGAGAAGCTCAAGAGTGAGTCACATCACATGCTAAAACACAGAGACTCATGTGTGTGTGTGAGAGAGAGATAACTGATGTTGTGATGTGTGTGTTTGTCAGTGTTGGACTGCAGCCCAATCCTGTCCTCGTTTCAAGTCATTCTGCTGGAGCACATCATCATGTGTCGTCTGGTGACGGGACACAAGGCTACAGCGCTGCAGGAGGTCTGTGTGTGTTTGTGTTTAATAGAGTGCTCTGATGATGATGATGATGATGATGATGATGATGAAGCTGTGGTGTGTAACAGGTGTGTGTGTGTGTGTGTGTGTGTGTGTGTGTGTGTGTGTGTGTGTGTGTGTGTGTGTGTGTGTGGTCAGATCTCTCAGGTGTGTCAGTTGTGTCAGCAGTCTCCACGGCTCTTCTCCAATCACGCGGCTCAGCTCCACACACTGCTGGTGAGACACAAAATTTCTGATAGAAATGATTTATGATTTATAAAAAGCATTTAAAAACTGCTGTAATCGTCTTTAGAGCTGCTCAGTTTGATGGAAATATTTTGTTGAAATGAATATGGCTGTTAAAATAATTTCTAATAGGTTTGTTTTAAAATATGTATAATAAATATTATTATTAAACGTTTTCTATTTATAATAATTAATATTATTATTATTATTGTTCCAAAAATTATTAAAAATTACTAAAAAAAAACAAATATTACTATTATACTTTTAGTATAAATAAGCATTTTTTAAATACTTTTAAACTGAAATTCTAACAATAATATTTGTTTATGCGATGTTTGTGTGTTTCAGGGTTTGTATTGTATCTCAGTGAACTGTATGGATAACGCAGAGGCCCAGTTCACTACAGCGCTGCGGGTGAGAGACTCAAACACACTCACTGTTCTCATAGATGTGACGGAGCTGAGCTCATTCATTCATATACATATATATCTCTCTATCTGTGTGTTTGTTCAGCTCACCTCTCATCAGGAGCTGTGGACGTTCATCGTCACTAATCTGGCCAGTGTGTACATCAGAGAGGGAAACAGACATCAGGAGGTCAGTCATCATCAAACACTTTAATAATCATCATCAATAATCATCAGTGACTCATGATGGTCTTCTCTCTTCATTTGTGCAGCTCTACAATCTATTAGAACGGATAAACCCAGACCACAACTTCCCCGTCAGGTAACGCTGATCACACACACACACACACACACACACACACACACACACAAATATAGTCACTTTAGCAGAGGTTTCCTAACAGATGAATCAGGGCTCTATGCTTACTTTTCTTTTACTTAAAAAAAATTCAACACATTCTAAACAATAATTTAAAAAATTGGATTAAAAAAATTAGCCTTGCTATTACGAGGTGATATTTAACTCCTTTAAAGTGATTTACAGGGGAAATTTGTTTTGACCTTTTTAATGGCATTTTTCTAACTTTACTAAAAATATGTTTTATGTCAATTGTTAAACATTTTTTAAGCTTTTTAAAATTTCTAAGTAAAACAACAGAATAAGAACAAGTAGGATAAGAATAAGTTACCCAATAAATGAAATCAGTATTAACAAAATTAATTTGTTCTACAGAGGAACACAAAAGTGGCTTGTAGGTGTATGTTCATGTTTAATGAGGCTTAGAGGTGCAATCAAATTCATAAAAAAGAGATTAATGTTTTAAAATGTAAAAAATTGGAATACAGAAATAACTGAAAAGATACTTTAAAATTTAAACTAAATCTGCCAGTAGTTGACGGCAAGTCACGGATTTAATTACTGATTCATTCATTCATTTGATTCATTTGAAATTGAACCATTTTACTAGATTAGTTTAAAAAGAGCACAGGTTCATTCATAAATGAAACATTGCTGTGTTTGAATGTTGTGACTTTTTGATGACAAAATAGAGCAAAATCAGGCAATAGTGTTATAGACAATGGAAGTCACTTAATATTAACTTCTTGTTTATTAAACTGTTCTTTAATTTTATTTTTTTGAAAATAACGGATCATTTCACTAAATAAGACCCTTCTTTTCAAGCATTTAAACTGCATTTAGGAAGTTCAACCTCACAGAGACTCCTGAATTGATGAATTTGACAACATGAAGACAGTTATTTTGCTGTGTATTTCTTTGATTCACTTCTTCATCTCTGCTGTAATGAACTGAAGTGTGATGTTTGTTTGTGTTTTAGTTCTCACTGTCTGCGCGCCGCTGCGTTCTACATCCGAGGCCTTCTGTCCTTCTTCCAGGGACGCTACAATGAAGCCAAGTGAGTTTCCTCTTCCTGTTCTCAGACCTGTGTGTGTTTGTCAGAGATGCTGATGATGATGATGATGATGATGATGGTGTGTGTTTGCAGGCGTTTCCTGCGTGAGACGCTGAAGATGTCCAATGCGGAGGATCTGAACCGTCTGACGGCCTGCTCTCTGGTGCTGCTGGGACACATATTCTACGTGTTGGGGAACCACAGAGTAAATCACACACATTCACTCCTGAGGAGCTCACTGTCAGACATACTCTCAGCTGTCAGTGTCCTGTAGAATGCTGTCAGTCCTGATGTTTCTGCTGTGTTTGTTCAGGAGAGCAACAACATGGTGGTTCCAGCGATGCAGCTGGCCAGTAAGATCCCTGACATGTCTGTGCAGCTCTGGTCATCCGCTCTGCTCAAGGGTCAGTTCAGCACACACACACACACACACACGCGCACGCACACGCACACGCACACACACGCACACGCACACACGTGTGCAGGTGTATCTACAATAGAGACAGAGTTAGGCCAAGCTCACTCCGGGGGGAAACAATCCAACACTCTCCATTGACTATGTTTTGCTGGAAGTGGACTTCTTGTCATTTCTGACTTATAACAAAAAACAGAACAATGTCTAAAAGCTGCTATGAGACGAGGTGTACAGTAAACAAGCTAAAAAACACAGAACTACGTTTTTATAAGCCGTCGACCTAAAAATGAGTGTTTAAGGACACAAATAGTTGTTGATGTCAGGGTATTTCACGTTGGGCCATTCAGATCATTTCTCCAATAAAAGGAAGGTAAGGGAAAGGAGCACCGATGTAGACCAATACAATTTAGTTTCTCAATATATCTTCTCCTTTCAGGGTGGTGAAATAATCCTTTGACGCGGTTAAATAATGACATTTACTGTCGCCGTTAAATTTCCCTCCAGCGGGTGTAGTTCTCAGAGTAATAAGACACGTTGCGCTCTACTTTTGTGTCCTTAAATGCTTGTTTTTTTAGGTTGATAGCTTATAAAAATGTAGTTATGTGTTTTTTGGCTTGTTTACTGTACACCTTGTCACATCGCAGCTTTTAGACATTGTTCAGAAGTCAGAAATGACAAGGAGGCAGCTTCCTGCAATACAAAGTCAATAGAGAGCGTTGGATTATTCCCAATATATATATATATATATATATATATATATATAGGGCTGCCTTTATTTATTTCTGACCCTGGACCACAAAACCAAAAGTTTCCATTGAAAGCTTTCTATTGATGTATGGTTTGTTAGGATAGGACAATATTTGGTTGAGATTCAACTATTTGAAAATCTAAAATCTGAGGGTGCAAAAAAATCTAAATATTGAAAAAAAATCATATTTGCATATTACTAATCAAAAATTAAGTTGTGATATATTTACTGTAGGACATTTACTAAATATATTCATGGAACATGATCTTTATTTAATATCCTAATGATTTGTGGCAAAAAATTGATAATTTTGACCCATACAATGTATTTTTGGATATTGCTACAAATATACCCGCGCTACTTAAGACTGGTTTTGTGCTCCAGGGTCTCATATATTTATTGTACTATTTCTTCTTTTTTTTTTTTACTTCTTTTTTTTTGTAGGCCTGCACAATTTGGCTCAGACTTTTATGCAAATAAAATACAGTGACAATATTATTGTTATTAATAAAAAGGTATTTTTTCATAATTTTTAATGAAAATATTAAACTAAATATTACTACTGTTAAAGAAATATTACTGTTTTACCGCAAATTGTAAATGATATAAATATTGGTGTATATATAAATATTGAGTTGATCAGAAGCTGACGTCTCATGTCCGTCTGTCCAGATCTGAACAAGGCCTGTGGGAACTCCATGGATGCGCATGAGGCGGCACAGATGCACCAGAACTTCTCCCAGCAGCTCCTGCAGGATCACATCGCCGCCTGCAGCCTGCCGGAACACAACCTCATCAGTGTACGCAACACTAGCTCTGTTTCTAATAGTGCTTTACATTTAATATATAACAAATGTATATGACATCCTCTGACTGCATCATTCATGTTTGATGTGAGGAACATCTCATCATTCATTCCCACATCAGACACTCAAATGTGATGTAAATGTATGTGTTTGTGTTTCAGTGGACTGAAGGCCCTCCTCCGGTGCAGATTCAAGCTCAGAACGGACCCACCACCAGCCTGGCCAGCCTTCTTTAAACACACACACACACACACACACACACACACACACACACACACACACGTGCGCTGTACATATAGGTCCTCCTCACACACACACACACACACACACACACACACACACACACACACACACACACACACACACACACACACACACACACACACACACACACACACACACACACACGTGCGCTGTACATATAGGTCCTCCTCTCACACACACACACACACACACACACTCACTTGCTCATGGGACTCCGCTGCCTTTCACCTGCAGATTTCTCTTGTATTGTTCAGATTTTAACTTATTGAGTTGTTCACGGTTTACGTCTTTGGCAGCATTTGATTGGTTTGTTTGGATGGAGGACAGACTGGGGTCAAAGGTCACAGCATATCCGTGTGTTTCAGGGTGCGTTTGACCGGCGTGACCACAGTGTTTATGTTCCGCTCCTCGTCCTCATCTCTGTTTAACGCTGTCGTCACACATCGCTCCTCACGCACCGATCATTTCTGTCCGTCTGTAACGAGTCCGGAGTGTTTTTATCCTCAGACTGATCAACCGCGAGAGTCTCATGTTCATATTAAACTCGTCAAAGCTCAGATTCACCACAAAATAATTCAGAAAATGGAGCCTGATTTTAGGATTTTAGCCTCGATTCTCATTAGTGTAATCTTCATTATGTTGACATTTATTTATATATGCATTACGGTAGTATTTGCTGTACTTCCTGTAATTGATGCTGGTTTAAATAAATGTTTACAGTATTTGTGTTTACGGTAATGAGAGAAACATCAGTTCTTGAGGAAAAGTGTTGATGAAAATAACAATACTGCAAAGAAACAGGTTTCCGTGTCATGACAGGAAATGTGATTTTCCGTTATTCTCAGTGGTGTTAGACAGTGAGGGTCACAGACCGCAGGAAGTGTGTGTCATGTGACCAGCAGAGGGCGCCATGTGTCTGGAGTCTGGTGAACACTGCTGAGTGTCTCTGAGCTGTTTGATGTGTGACGACAGTCTGGACTTTTCTACGCTCTGATATTTTCACAAACACACACAGCCGACTCGACTTCGGTCTGATGTTGTGCTCGGAACACGTGTGTTTTCTACTTGCACGTCTCTCATGTTTTACCCTCTGTACAAATGCTGTGAGGACAGTCTTTTCTTTTAAAGGTATTTACCTCTTTTCCTCTGTAGTTTTAACAAATACATTTATTAAATTTTGTAAAGTTTGAATATTTATATACCACATTTAACAATATTATAATCTTTGTCATTATTTTGATTTGGAATAGCCTTTGTTTGTATAAATGTTATGAAAACTGTTGTTTCTGTAGTTTATCGGACGCTTCGAACATCGGGTAGTAAAGGCTCGTTCTCGGCTCGCTCTGATCTCGGATCGGCCGGCGCTCTTTCTAATAACTGTATTTTTAAACTCTCATATTATTTCTTTGTGTCTGCTTCAAAATCATCAGGATTTTTTAAATAAATTGGACAAGTGTATGAAGGATCCGGTGTGTTTAATTCAGTGTTTCAGATGTTCACATCACTGCATTTGTGGCTCTAGATCACAGAAAGTGATTGATCTCAACATGAGAAGAAAAGTGTGATTGCATCTCTGTCTCACCAATGGATCCTCTGCGGTGAATGGGTGCCGTCAGAATGAGAGTCCAAACGGCTGATAAAAACACCACAATAATCCACACCGCTCCAGTCCATCAGTTAACGTCTTGAGAAGACAAAAGCTCAAACAAATCCATCATGAAGACGTTTTTCCCTAAAATAGAATCCATAATCCATAATAACGCTTCCACAAATCAATATTTTGATGGAAACTTTAGAGCGGGTTCGCAAATCATTACGCGAATTAAATGATTCGTGATCCGATTCCTTATCTGAATATGATGGTTTGCGAATCAATATTCCGAACAGGACTTTGGAGCGCGGATCGTGATTCATTTGATTCAGATCGGAACTTCGGAGCGGGTTTGCGAATCTTTTGATTCAGTTTTTTTTTTATTAAGCGGTAGAAAACAACAAACCATTAAGGCAGTACTGTTATAAAAACAAAACAAAGAACAATTAAAGCAAAAAGTATATGCAAACACAAATCCCTTAAGAAAAATATATATTTTTTAAATTCATTAATTTACTAGAGTAAAAGTGAAGGACCATGTTTTTGTAAAACCACAGTTAAAATACCACAGTTAAACTATGATTAGTGTAGCAAAACCATTTTAGATTAAGGAATGTGTCGAAAAACAAAACAAAAAAAGTTCTACATCTCCACTCGAGGACACATAAGGATGAACAGAACTTTGGTTAGTTTCCATGTATTTGTCTAGATCAGCTCTGAATAAAGAAAAGAGAGGTTTAGATTCTGATTTTTGTTTATGAATGTGAAATTTAGCAGGAAACACAAATGAAAGAGGTTCTATTGTCCTACATTCTCTTTTAAGTAGTCAAACAATCCAGAGAAAACATCTTTAAAACAGAAAGAAAAGTCACTTCCAAAACTCATGAATCTGTTGTATTTTTGCCATTTGGTTTTATTAGTATATTAGTATTTTTATTGATCTGTTTATCTGTTTTTGAATACGAAAGACATTATTTGATAAGTGAGATCTCTGTTTGAAGTCCTTGAAAATCAAAAAAAAGTAGTGCTCGAAAAGTCCCGGAATTTCATTTTACAGCATCTTTACGAACCTTGTATTTGTTGAGATCTGGTTTGAGCTGAATATTGCTTTATTCGCCTCTGGCTTGCTTAGTTGGGGACACTTTCCAGTGATGTCGTATACTATTTGAACTGAACTGACGATGATATCACTGAATTCATTGATGAACTGCCTTTAACTGAAAATTGATTATCTACAATAATGCGTTACTTACACACTATTGTTCTGTTTAAACACTGTGCAGTTGCTTTGACACAATCTGTATTGTTACAAGCGCTATATAAATAAAGGTGACTTGACTTGACTTTATCTATGCAAATATCTCTCCTGATTCAGAACACCACACTTTTACACTGGAGGAAGTGTTATTATGGATTATAGACTCAGATTAAAGAAGTTCAAATTCATTCTGTTCCATTAGAAATGTAATTGTTACAGGTATTCAGACTGAATGTGTTCGTGTGTGTGTGTGTGTGTGTGTGTGTGTGTGTGTGTGTGTGTGTGTGTGTGTGTGTGTGTGTGTGTGTGTGTGTGTGTGTTTGCACTGGTGTCATACATGAGGTCAGTGTCACTGGACAGGTCACATGACCGTCTTTATCTCTAGTCTTCTGAGCACTGCCTATGACACACACACACACACACACACACTCTCTCTCTCTCTCTCTCTCTCTCTCACTCACTCACTCACTCACTCACTCACTCACACACACACACACACACACACACACACACACACACACACACACAATAAAAGGAAACAGACTGATGCTCATGATGCATGATGGGTAACCAGTGTCACGCTTGAGCTCAGACACCAGACACTTCCTGCAAAAGAGTGGGTGGAGCTAGAGGAGTGATGATGATGATGATGATGAAGATGAGGAGAGAACAGCTTAACCTGCTCCTCATGAACAACAAACCAACATTCAACTGAATGAACAGTTTCAAAGCATCCCATGATGCATCTGATGAAGAGCAGAGCCTCCTCCTCCTCATCATCATCACTGCACTATTATTGTGACATGAGGAGAAACTCCAGCTGTGCTAGGGTTAGGGTTAGGGTTAGGGTTAGGGTTAAGCTGCTGCTAGTGAAGCTGGTTAATGCTCTGGTTCACCTGCGCTGCGGGTCACCTGTGTTCGGGTGTGTGAGGAAGACGTCGGTCGTGATATCGGTGATGATGGTCCCAGTGAGCTCCAGCGCGCATGCTCAGTGCGGTGACGCCGCGGCTGTGCGCGCGTGTGTGTGTGTATGTGTGTGTGTGTGTGCGCGCGCGAGAGCAAGCAGCGCATTATTTGGCAGCGAGGCGTCGGAGCGGCGCGGGGAGGGCGCGAGCGAGAGGGTTTCCCGGGATTATCCGAGTGAATTACCGGCCGAACCGCCCGGAAGAACCGCGGTGAGAAGAACAGCGACCCGCGAGACCCGGTGAGTGACGGGAAAGAGTTCACGCGCTCGGCGGATCCGCGCTGATCGCGAGCTGCTCCTCTTCCTCACCGACCAGTGCGGACACACACACACACACACACACACACTCTCACTCACGCGCACACACACACACGGTTCGTAAGTCAGTAGTAAGTGTCTGATGTTCCGCGGTTGAAGCTGAAGTTCTTGAACAGTTTCAGGTTTGATGTTTTGAGTTGATCTGAGTCTGCTGTCTGTAGTTTATCAAGTAAAACTGTCACTCTGTACATCTGTCATAAATCACTGAGGTAAACTGAGGTAAAACAGATGTAAACTGAGGTGAAAGTGAGGGAAAGTTTGTCGTGTGTGAGGCGAGTTTCAGTCAGTGAGGCTTTATTTCATTCTCATTGATGAAACGCCGTTCATATCGATCAAACTCTGATCGTTTATAAGGCGTGCTTTACATTTCTGAAGTGTCTGAAAGAGGCTCGTGCTCGTGAAGTTGATCCGCGCGCGCGGCTGTTATTATCCCGCAGATGATGATGATGATGATGATGATGATGATGATGATGATTGACATTAATGTGATGTTTGTGCTGTAATATCAGCTGGGCTCGGTGCTCGTTGTGTTTCGGAGTGTTAGTAACTCTCGATTTTGACTGAATCACAATAAGAGTCCCGGGCTGCTGCCGCTGCGGCTCTTCCTCCGGTCGCGCTCATCCTCCTCTTCCTCATCTTAAAGCGGAACGCGCTCATTTAGCGCTCGTGCACTTCATTCTCTCGCCGAAAGTGTTGAAGCGGTTCGTCAGTTTGACTGTGAGTTTAACTCCTATGAGAGTGAAATGAGCAGAAGATCACAGAGTAAAGCAGACACTGAAAGTATTGATTCGTCTGTGTGTGACAGCTGTACGTCAATCATTCATTTGACAGCTGTACGTCACTCATCATTAGCTGATAAACACGAAATATTTCCAGGAAATCTATATGAACAATGATGCTGTGTCACAGGCCTAACAGAAACATTGACTCTGTAAATGCAAAAGCAAGTTAATTTATATACACTGCATTGAATTTACAATGAAAAGATTAAAACATAAGCGAAAAAACTTTTAAAATGAATATGAGAGAATTTAAACCGCAGCAGAAGTGATATTTATGACCTTTGACCTCATCAAGTGTTTTAAACCTGATTAGTGTTGTTTAATTATTCTATGCATCTATTTATGTTTAATTGTTTGTATTCAGCGTTGTTGATCATTCGGTGTGAGCACGTGACACTGGCTCTGATTTATATCTGAAACACTAAATGCAGACGATATAGCTAGATCTGAATCTGTCATATTGTTATACATTGTCTAGCTATAAACATCTGCTCTATGGTAAAGCATTAAAGCATTATAGATGACTTTATGTACAGCTGATTTAAAACTAAACTGCAAAAATGATTTTTTTGTTTGAGTATGTTTTACAAGAAAATACACTTTCAGTTTTCACTTAAAGAAGTGTTTAATTTAGTTTTATTAGCCATTTATTGTAATGATTTGTGACCCTGGGCCACAAAACCAGTCATGAGGGGTCAATTGTCTGAAATTGAGGTTTATACATAATCTAAAAGCTGAATAAATAAGCTTTCCATTTATGTATGGTTTATTTGTTTGTTAGGATAGGGCAATATTTGGCTGAGATAAAACTTTTTGGAATCTGAGGGTACTAAAAAATCAAAATATTGAGAAAATCACCTTTAAAGTTGTCCAAATGAAGTTCTTAGTAATGCATATTACTAATCAAAAATTACACTTTGATATATTGACACGCAGGTGTTGATCAGCATATGTATATTCTGGCCACACATCTGGTCAGGTTTTGTGTTTTTCATGTTGTTTGATCTGCTTCTCTTTGCTTAGAAAAAAGGTGCATGAAGTAGTTTGTGTTGCCGAGTCTCTTTCCGCCGGTCAGAAAGAATGGCTGAATCGTGGTCTGGGTGTTTGTGAGCCGCTGTGTCACATGATGATGCTGTGATGCCGCAGGACGTCCATCTGTTCGCCCCTTTATAGGTGTCTGCAAACCGCCTGCAGGAAACACTGTAGACGTGATCGTGTGTTTTAGTAGGACTTGCTGGTAAGATTAATAATCGTAGTCTGTTCCTGAACACATAGATGAGCACTGTGACTGTTGTCATCTATTAGTCTACACATTTTAGGTTTTGTTATAATCAGACTGTTTTGATTACTAGATTACTTTTGATCTTAATTTGTTGTTATCAGGTGTATCAAAGTTATTAAACATTATAGATCTGTGGTTTGTGTGTGCAACTTCACAAATCTAAAGACTTTCTGAACCTCTTATGCTCATCAAGGCTGCATTTATTTGATCAAATTTATACTTTAAAATTTACTTTATTCCTGTGATGCAAAGCTGAATTTTCAGCATCATTACTGCAGTCTTCAGTGTCACATGATCCTTCAGAAATCATTCTATTATGCTGATTTATTATTTGAATTATCAATGTTAGAAACAGTTGCTGCCAAATATTTTTTTTAAATATGTGATTTTTTTCAGAATTCTTTGATGAATAAGTTAAGCAGAACTACATTTATTCAAAAAATAAATATTTTCTAACAATGTAAATCTACGCTTTACACTTTCTTTTTATTAAACACATCCTTGCTGAATAAAAGTATTAATTTTCACTAAAAAAGAAAGAATAAACATTTACTGACCCCGAACTTTTAAACAGTAGTCTATATTGTTAGAAAGGGTTTCTATTTGAAATAAATGCTGTTCTTTTCAACCTTTTATTGATCAAAGAATCCTGAAAAAAGTATCACAGGTTCCAAAAAAAAACATTGATAATAAATCAGTATATTAGAATGATTTCTGAAGGATCATGTGACACTGAAGACTGGAGTAATGATGCTGAAAATTCAGCTTTGCATCACAGGAATAAATTACTTTTTAAAATATATTCACAGAGAAAACAATTATTTTAAATTTAAATAATATTTCACAATATTTCTGTATTTTTGATCACATAAATGCAGCCTTGAAAGAGCATAAGAAATGTCTTAAAACTGTAAAAAATGTAACTGATCCCAAACTTTTGGGTTTTTTGCTTTCAAAATAGAATGTATTTACAGGGATTGTAAATGACATGTTTTTATTTTAGTTTGTTCTGAGGAGAAGCAAAGTTATGTTTCATGTTTAATGAAATGCATGTTCAGTTCTTTTTGAAATAAGAGTAAACTGATGAAATGAATGGATTCAGAAACAGATGCTGTTTGTATTGTATTGATGACACGTCACATTCAGAAATGTAGGGCTTGACGTTATCCATGAGGAATTGATTAGAAAGTGAAAAGTGTCTCTATAAGCAGATTCTTAATAAACAAGGGATTGCTGATGTCAGCTGAAAGAGCAGTCGTTTCAGAGGTGGACTGAGTTGTTCATATTTGATCCAGTAATGTGTGAAGATCTCTGTGGGTTCATGTCATTCTCCCTCGAGTGTCGAATCCTCCCCAGAGATTCAGAATGAGCAGCGCGTCTGACCGTTGTTTTGAAGTTTGGAGGCTGCTGATGCCTCTTGTTGTGGGTTGCCATGACGTTAGGATGCTGAAGCCGTTGCCGGGTGACAGAAAGCTCACACACAGTGAGACCCAGGAAAATCACTTTATCCTGTGATGTGACGCTCAGGCTTGTTTAAATATGACGTGAACTGCTGGATATTTTTTTTAGTCTGACAGATTTTAATTTGTCGTTACTCAACTGCGTGGCATTTGCATGAGCTGGCAGCAAACCACAGCTGCAGATCTCAGGCCTGATGGGAAGCGTGTCGGTGTGAATCATCACATTCTAGTGCTCTACCCAGAGTTTACCGCCACTGGGATACTTTAACCCTTCGGTGGCTGTGTTGACATCCAGAGACTCTCACGCACTGCAGTCAGTGTGGATCTCATCACTGCTGATCTCAGCGGTCAACCTCATGATGGCACAACTAGTGTTTGACAAAAAATGAACCCTTTCTAAAGTGATAGTTCAGCCAGAAATGTGACCCTGGACCACAAAACCAGCCGTATGTAGCGGGGGTATATTTGTAGCAAAAGCCAAAAATACATTGCATGGGTTCTTCAATGCCAAAATGCATTAGGATACTAAGTAAAGATCATGTTCCATGAAGACATTTTTTTCAAATTTCCTACCATAAATATATCAAAACCTAAGTTTTCTTTAGTAATATGCATTGAGCACTAAGAACTTCATTTGGGTTTGTGATTTTCTCAATATTTAGATTTTTCAGATTCCACAATAGTTGTTTCTCAGCCAAACATTGGCCTATCCTAACCCTAAACCATACATCAATGGAAACCTTATTTATTCAGCTTTCAGATAATGTATAAATCTCAATTTCAGAAACTGTACCCTTATGACTGGTTTTGTGGTCCAGGGTCACAAATGTTCATTTTGGCATCATTTTTTTCACCCTCATGTCCTTTTAACCTGTTCTTATTTTGAGAAATATCTCAGGGTTTTTTGTCCATACATTGAAAGTCAATGGGGTCCAATATCGTTTGGTTCCCCGTGTTCTTCACAATGTTTTTGTGTAAATGACAGAATAATGATTTCTGAGTGAATGATCCCTTTCAGAACCATTAAGATTATTTTGTGTTATGAAACACATTTTAGTCTTAATGTGCAGAATGTGGGCATGTTTTGAGCCACAGGGATGTTATAATGGCGCAGAAGCTCTGATTGGTCCAGTGTTTGTCTCATAAATGAATGGTCTGCTGGTTTGTGAAAGTGTTTGGTGTCTCTGTTCAGTCAGCGCTTCTGATTCAGAATCACACGTTCCTTAAGGAGCAGGAGGAGACGCGTCTTCCTCTCTATCTCACACACACACACACACGCACACACACACACACACACACACACACACACACACACACACACGCGGATGAACAGACACGTAGGTCACACTCAGCGTTTAGTGAGCGCTGTAGGGGAGGTCATTACATCAGACGCTATAAATACACTGCACAGACACTTCCTGTGGCCTGACGTGAACGTGAGCCCTGCAGAGGCACTGATTCTATGCATATCTGGACACACAGAGGTCAGAGGTCATCATGGGCTCTGTCCCAACACTAGTCAGCTCCCTGCTAAAGCAGCATCTTCACTCGAGCAGAACCTCATTCACGACTGATTCAAATAACACTTGATTCAGTTTGATGTGAACATGATGATGTGATGCTGTTTTTCATTAGACTGAACTATTATATACTGGAATGCCCAACGTTATCCTCATACATACAATAGTACACTTATGTACAGCTATATGTGACCCTGGAGCACAAAACCAGTCTTAAGTAGCACTTTGTGTAGCTAAAATACATTGTATGGGTCAAAATTATCAACATTTCTTTTATGCCAAAAATCATTAGGATATTTAGTAAAGATCATGTTCCATGAAGATATTTTGTAAATTTCCTAGTATATATATCAAAACTTAATTTTTGATTAGTAATATGCATTACTAAGAACTTGTGGACAACTTTAAAGGCGATTTTCTCAATATTTTACCTTTTTTTTTTTTTTTTTTTTTTTTTGCACCCTCAGATTTCAGATTTTAAATAGTTGTATCTCTTCCAAATATTGTCCTATCATATATCAACGGAAAGCCTATTCAGTTATGGCCTGGACCACAAAAGCAGTCACAAGGTTAAATTTTACAAAACTGAGATGTATACATCATATGAAAGCTCAATAAACAAGCTTTCTATAGATGTATGGTTTGTTAGATTTAGTTATAATTATGATATGACAATATTTGGTTGAGATACATCTATTTGAAAATCTGGAATCCTGGAGATAAATCAAAATACTGAGAAAATCACCTTTAAAGTTGTCCAAATTAGGTTCCTAACAATGCATATTAATAATCAAATTACATTTTGATATGTTTACAGTAGGAATTTTACATAAAAACTTCATGGAACATGATCTTTACTTAATATCCTAATGATTTTTGGCATAAAAGAAAAATCAATAATTTTGACCCATTCAATGTATTTTTGGCTATTGCTACAAATATACCCCAGCGACTTAAGACTGGTTTTGTGCTCCAGGGTCACATATGTATTGGATAGCAAACATTTTTTTTATATCGTCACAAAATGTTACTCTGTTATTATCCAGCTCTTATCTGATGAATGCAGTTATGAAGATATTACATATTACATATATAAGGCATGAAGATATTACAATATTATAAACATTAATGCATGATTTTCAGTAAAGCGTATTTGAAAACAAAGTGTATGTGTGAAAGGCCCAATAGAAATGAATTTGACTTTACTAGACTATTACAGAAATTTCAGTATATTAATAATAGTGAAGGAAGTAGTAAAATAATATCCTTATTAATACTCTGGATATTTATATATTATTTTTTTTAGAGCTTGTTGCAGCGCATTCTAGGATTTGGCAAAGTACGGCAGTCCTAGAGCACCTGTGACACCTTCACATGCTCCCTATGTAGGCAGCTCATGTAGGCAGTGTGTGCGCGTGTGTGCGTGTGTGCGTGTGTGTGTGTGTGTGTGTGCGTGTGCGTGTGTGTGTGTGTGTGCGCGTGTGTGTGTGTGTGTGTGTGTGTGTGTGTGTGTGTGTGTGTGTGTGTGTGTGTGTGTGTGTGTGTGTTGATCTGGTGTTGGTGAAGAGGATGTGGTGTTTTTGAGCTCACTGATTTGAGGGGCTCATGTAGTTCACGTCACGCATCAGTGCAGGAAACCCTGGAAATCATGTTCTCAGGTCACAGTAAACCACTGACATTTGCAGCGCTGCCATCAGTTTATCCCTGTGTGTGTGTGTGTGTGTGTGTGTGTGTGTGTGTTTGTCTATCTGTGTGTGTGTGTGTGTGTAAGAGTGTGTTGGGAATGGGGATGTGTCTGAATTAAGACACAGGTGTGTGTGTGTGCGTGTGTGTGTGTGTGTGTGTGTGTGTGTGTCAACCGCCAGGGACGTGTAACACAACACCACAACGCCATTTTATCTCCTGCAGAAACCTAATCCGTGGTGGTCACATGACCTCTGCTGCTCCTCTGATTGGCCGGTTTCAGTTATTAAGTGAAGGAAAGTGTGTGAGCGCATGAGGAGTGAGTCAGTGCTGCGCTGGAACGCTGCGGTCAGTGTGAGGATGAGCTGGAGCACAGATGAAGATCAATGTGAGATAGACTGAAACGCTTCTCATTATTATTGTTATCAGACCAGCCATTCTCACATTTGCATATGCTAATATTAGTTAGCTCACCACATGATTTTAACCTAGAAGTCTGCTTTTCTCGTTTACAGCTGCAAGATTGTTATTGCTATGATTACCGCTGAGTTCAGAGTCACTCCTGTATTCTGTGCACACTCACACACATGATAATCCAGATTCACTTCAGCTTGTAAAAGTGATCATTCCCAACAATTCAAAGCAAAAACTTTGCATTTTGAATGTGGCCTAACTTTAAATGAAGAACTGACACTAGTGCTGCACCGAATGTTTGGCAACTGAAATTATTTGGCTGAAATTAGCAAACATTTCTCTGAATAAATAATACTGAGCAATGACGTGATGCACTAATGATCAAACATGTGGTCAGTGTGGAAGCATTTAAAACGGTCTGAGAAAGACGCAAAAATCATTCCAAGCAGCGACAGCGAGAGACTGTTTAGAAGCGCATCGCATGTCTTCATGAGGAGAGAAAGGTTACTGTATGATGACTGAAATCATCCATTAGTCAATCAACTGTTGTCTAATACACCAGACACCAATTGTGTTTATTCTGACAGCAGCTCCTTAGCCAGGGTTCAAAGACCAAAGATGACAATCATTCACAAATCTGCTGCTGCCAGCAAACACTAGGACTGAGCTCTTCTTGTGGGTTTACCACTAAATAAAAGACAACATTCAGAAATGTTAGTATTGGCATTTTACTGTTGGTCTGACAAATAAAATAAAGTAAGACAAAAATAATGCTAACAATTATTCCAGCAGCTCTATTAATACATTTATTCTAACATTCTCCTTTGCTCAGCAAGGCTGCATTTATTTGTGCATTAAAAACACATTCCTGATTCAAGAAGGGGCTCTTAAAAATGGCCAAAGAATATTATTTTAGTAACATATTCATTTTAAGTTCAATTGTGGTTTGTTGGTAGGGCTATAATGTCTACTAGAATGTTACAAATGTTCAGTGTAAAGTAAATATTTTTAAATTGTTGTTGAGTAATTGATTTAGTAATTGATTTTTTCTTTGAAAAGCAAGACAAAACTGCAAAAAGCCCATTTTGGCTATCTAATTGATGCAATGCTTAAAAAATTGGCCAAATACATGGGGGAAATGAAAAAGCGTGTTCAGTAATCAGCCTTCGGCCCAGTGTTTAATTTTGTTCGGCAAAACTTTTCATTTTTGTGCATCCCTAACTGACGCGTCTTTATTTATTCTGTAAAACGCATACTTTTGAAAAAGATGCATTTGGACAGTGAATGAGGACTAAGGCTGTCAGACATTCAAAAAGAATATAAAACGGCATCAGGCAACATAGAGACGGCTCGTGTGACTCCAGATCTTGTCATGCAGCTGGAGGACGTGATTGAGAACTAGTACAGTAATGCTAACTCAACCAGCTGCACTAACTAGTGGTCTGAGGAACAGAGAGAGGTCTTTCCATCTCAGCCCTCAAAGGGTTAACTCTGGTCTTCTGTCTCTCTCTGTCATACCGGTTCCAACCGGTTCTCAGGAAAGTACGTTGTGTGCCCCATGGAATCCTGGGAAGGGTCGTGTGTGTGTGTGTGTGTGTGTGTGTGTGTGTGTGTGTGTGTGTGTGTGTGTGTGTGTGTGTGTGTGTGTGTGTGTGTGTGTGTGTGATGTCACTGGGTGGAAGAGAGAAAACAACATTGAGTCAGCTTTCCATTATGTGTGTGTGTGTGTGTGTGTGTGTGTGTGTGGCTCTTCCTGTCATACAGGAAGTGTGCTGATGAGAGTGTGCCGTGGCTCTCCTGCAGGAATAAGCTCATGTTGTCTGTAGGTTTTCTTTCTTTGTCAATGACGCTTCCTGTCGAGTATCACGGACCCACTGACCTCTGGGAAATTAGACAGAGCTTCACTTTGAACTAAAATCAATTGATCTGATAACTATTGTCTGTAGAGCTTTATGATTGATGCATCTTACATCATTATTAACCTGGTTAAGGTAATCCAGTGTCTGCATTCAGGATTTCTGATTACACTTCATCCATTTCGTCTCATTTGCATATTTGAGGTTAACGTTGGACGATTGCGTCACATGACCTGTTTCTCCATCTGTGCTCACTAGAACATGTGACTGATCTCAGTTCTCAGATCTCAGTATTGTTCGCTTAGTTGTCTATTGACACACATGAACATTTCTGTGACTGTTCATGAATATTTAATGAGTTGTGCACTGAGACAGTGTTGATTGGTTGTCTGTTCCTAAACAGAGAAACTGTGAAACTCACAGTCAATCAGTGCATTGGTGTACATTCACGGTTTAATGGAGGTTCCTGATGGTGCACTTCTATAATGCGGTTGTTTGTGTTCAGGTGCGGTGATGTCTGAGGACGCGGTGCGGCAGACGCGCAGTCAGAAGCGTGCTCTAGAGCGGGACTCTCTGCCGGCGGACGGTAAGCGGCTGAAGCTGGATGGCGTGGAGAGCTCCCGATCGGAGACGGCCGTGGCGGTCCAGGCCTCCAGCATCCTGAAGGCCACCATCAAAGTGGAGGTGCAGACGGGAGACGAGCCCATGGACATGAGCAACACGTGAGGAAGCTTTACATGACATTAGTGTGTGTGTGTGTGTGTGTGTGTGTGTGTGTGTGTGTGTGTGTGAGTCTACTAAACATCAGCCTACCTCACATGAGTGACCAACATTCAGTACAATACCAGCCTCTGTGACAGTACTGAATCAATTATAACTAATGAAAGAACCAGAACTGAAAACCATTCTGGTCATTCAAATTTAACTAACCCATGTTTAGATTAGAGTTTGTCTCAGTAGATTGATATCGGTGAGTTTGTGTTAGTGTTTGAGTCACTGGATGTTCTCAGTGATGTTGTGGAGGATCATCATGTCTTGTTCAGTTGTGATTGTGATGCTGGTGTCCTCTAGTTTAGGGCTTTCCTCTCACATCTAATGTCATGAGTGCAGAATGCAAGACAGTGATTAAAAGTTACTTACACTGTGTACTTATCCCCTTGCAATCCAAGATATTCAGTCTTTCTTTCTTCAGTTGTAAAGAAATACTTTTTTTTTGAGGAAAACATTCCAGGATTTTTCTCCAGATAGTCTTGAATGGTGCTCAACGGATTGAAGGTTAAAAATGCAGTTTCAGTGCAGCTTAAAAAGGACTCTAAACCGAGGAATATGGGTCTTATCTAGCGAAACAATTGGTCATTTTCTTAAATAAATTAATATTTATACACTTTAACCACAAATGCGGCTTTGTCTAGCTCTGTGATGTGCATGTGTACTCTGGTTAGGGTATGTCGAAAAACTCCCATCTCACTTTCTCCTCCAACTTCAGAATCGTCCTCCATCGCTGTTTTACCTTTTTTTGTAAAGGGCATTTGATCTTCTTTGCACATTAACTTTATTAACACTGGGTCGGTACTTCTGCAGCGATGTATAATGATTGTAAAGTTGGAGGAGAAAATGAGATGGGAGTTTTTCAACATACCCTAACTGTCTTGAACAGGAGTACACAGAGTATGCAAAGAGTTACTCAAGACGAGCATTTGAGGATAAAAAGTATATAAATTGTCATTTTTATTCCTCAGCTGGGATCATTTAGAGCCTTTGAAGCTGCATTTAAACTGCATTTTGGAAGTTCAAACTCTGGGCACCACTAAAGTGTGGAGATAAATCCTGGAATGTTGTCCTCAAAAAAATTAATTTCTTTGCAACTGAACAAAGAAAGACATGAACATCTTGGATGACAAGGGGGTGAGTACATTATCAGGAAATGTTTATTTTGGAAGTGGAGTAATCCTTTAAAATCGCTGAGCTGCTGAAAGCCTGTGTGCCGCTCTGTCCCATCAGCGCTGTGTGTCTGGATTTACACGGCTCTCTCTGGGTTTGGGCTTGGTTAGAGAATCTCTTCTGCTCATCAAGGCTGCATTTATTTGATCAAAAATACAGTACAAATAGTGAAATATTATTCCAATTTAAAACAGCTGTTTTCTCTGTGAATATCTGTTAAACTGTAATTGATTTCTGCGTCAAAGCTGAATTTTCAGCATCATTACTGCAGTCTTCAGTGTCACATGATCCTTCAGAAATCATTCTAATATGCTGATTTGCTGCTCAATAAACATTTTTGATTATTATCAATGTTGAAAACAATAGTGCTGCCCAATATGTTTGTCAAGTCACTTTTATTTATATAGCGCTTTTAACATTACAGGTTGTGTCAAAGCAACTTCACAGTATTGAAAAGGACAACAGTGTGTCAGTAATGCAGTATCATAAACAATCAATTTTCAATTAAAGGCAGTAGCTAAGCGAGCCAGAGGCGACAGCGGCAAGGAACCAGAACTCCACAGGTGACAGAAATGGAGAAAAAAACACATTGGGAGAAACCAGGTTCAGTCGGGGAACCAGTTCTCCTCTGGCCAGACCAAACCAGCAGTTGGACAACATCATACTTTTTATTTTTCAGAATTCACAGAAAGTTGAAAAGAGCAGCATTTATTTGAAACAGAAATCTTTAAGTCTTTAAGCGAATGGCCGGCACTGGTCAGGTGAGGATTTAGAGGATCAGGGAATCCTAGGAAAGGTTTTGCTCTAGCAGAAACAGCTGTTATGAATATGTCTGGCATTGTGATATGACTGATTGAGTGTCACATTTTAAGCTGATGAATCTGCTTTAATAGATGCTGCAATCATGCTGTGGGATCAGATGTATGTGAAACAGGAAGTCAAGTGTGTGTGTGTGTGTGTGTGTGTGTGTGTGTGTGTGTGTGTGTGTGTGTGTGTGTGTGTGTGTGTGTGTGTGTGTGTGTGTGTGTGTGTGTGTGTGTGTGTGTGTGTGTGTGTGTGTGTGTGTGTGTGTGTGTGTGTGTGTGTGTGTGTGTGTGTGTGTGCGTGCGCGTGTGTGTGTGTGTGTGTGTGTGTGTGTGTGTCCTGTCCCCCTCCTCCTCCCCCCAAAGTTTCTCCATTTTCTGGCAGCACCTGAACGCTCCTTCACTTCACAAAATGAAGGCCATGTGTCACTAACCGGTTCCAGCCGGCTGGTTGTCATGGTTTCCAGTAGGGGAGGGGGAGGGGTGTCACATGACATTAGCAGAACATGCGGTGGGTCACGTGACGTGTGTTTAGTTGGGTGATTAATGCACAGGAAGAGTCTGATCTCACACAAAGACTGTCTCCTCTCACTGGAGTCCAGAGCTGTGTGTGTGTGTGTGTGTGTGTGTGTGTGTGTGTGTGTGTGTGTGTGTGTGTGTGTGTGTGTGTGTGTGTGTGTGTGTGTGTGTGTGTGTGTGTGTGTGTGTGTGTGTGTGTGTGTGTGTGTGTGTGTGTGTGTGTGTGTGTGTGTGTGTGCTCCAGTGGGCTAAACCATGTTTACAGGCCCGTGTGAAGCCTTTTCAGAAACTCCTGCTCATGTGTGATTGTGTTCGTTTCCCAGAATCACCGGCGCTCAGATCATACATCACTGACGTGCTGCAGTTTGATTTGTGTGTTGACTGAACTCCAATGGAGGAAGTTTGTCTCTGAACACTCACTCCGCTTTCACTTTCATTTTATACTCACCAGTATATGTCCTCTATATTCACACAGATTCACATCATCTAGCTTTCTAATAAATGAATAAAGTCGAAATACTACGAGAATAAAGTTTAAATACTCTGAGAATAAAGTCGGAATACTCCGAGTAAAGTTGGAATACTACATGAATAAAGTCTATTCTGAGAATAAAGTCGGAATACGCTTGGAGTAAAGTCTGATTATTCCATGGAATGTCTGGATACTGGATTCTGATTGGCTGGCAGGTGTGCAGTAAAACCGTTTAATGCACAGGTAGTTCCAAGTCAGTTTAATCACCGTTCTATATTAATGCGCTGCTTTAATTGATGCACACAAACGTAGAGAGAAGAGAGAGAGAGGGAGGTCGGAGATCGCATAGTGCTGCGCACATACATAAACTTCTTGTGAACGCTTGCCTGCGATCCTTATTAAAATAGCCTAGATAGTAGATCGCTACATTATATTTCTCAGCAACGGAGTGGTAAAACTGCTGTTTTTAAATGAATCGTTGTTTGTAGAGAGAGACGCACAGCATGCAGGTACGCACGCACATTCACATACACAAACACACACACACACACACACACACACACACACACAACTGTCATCTCTCTTGCCTTCACACTCTCTCTTGGTCGATCGATAATCTACTGAAACAAATGATATATTTCATTCAAATAAATGTGATTTTACCGGACTATTTAATCTCTGTGTCTGATTTGAAGCGGCCAGAAGCTTGAGTTGATGCTTGAGCTGCGTGTCATAACACGAAAATAACCGTCTTTTTATCCATTCAGTCAAATTTCGCGTTGCAAATATCAATCCTAGTTTTAATTTGTCTATAACTTCGCAAATGACCATGGAATAAGCGGGATAATCAACGGTTTGCCGTGCGTTAAAGGATTTAAAATGCACTTCGCGGAGGCAACCACCCTCCGCTTCACGTCGGGCGGTTATTAGCCTCCACGTCGTGCATTTAAAATCCTTTAACGCACGGCAAACCGTTGATTATCCCTTATACTACATGAATAAAGTCGAAGTTCTCCGAGAGTAAAGTCGAAATACTACAAGAGTAAAGTCAGAATTCTCCGAGAGTAAAGTTGGAATGCTGTGAGTAAAGTTGTAATAATATGAGAATAAAGCTGGAATACTTTATAAATGATAAGGTCAAAATGTTTTGACAACTTTTGTAATTATTAAAGTTAGGGTATTTTGAGAGTATAACCTATATTACGTGTGCAAACGGGTGAGATTGAGAGCAGCAGGAGAAGTTGCCAGGCCACTGGAGTTTATTTGAACATCGTTGTGTTCGAGCGGCTGCATCATCTTACTGGGTTCTGGGTAAAGAAGAGTCCATTTTAGGGAGCCACCCGTGGAAACAGGCTGAACAGGAACAACTTTTTACCTTAACATCAGCTCACACACCCAACAGAAATATACAAATATATGTGGGATTACTTACATAAATCGTAATTTAGACTTTATTCGCGAAACATTTCAACTTTATTCTCGTGATTTCGACTTTATTGTCCTAGTATTTTGACTTTATTCTCGAGATATTGCAACTTTGTAATCGTAGACTTGTTTTTTTTAATGTGCCACTAAAATGCTCTCGTAACATAAAACATTTGCTATAAGATTAAAATATTTTCCACCTGCATGTCATGTGATGCCACTGAGCAATATCAGAGAATGTGAATGTTTTGAGCTTAAAACCTCAAGAACATATCTGAGTGTAAATGTGTTCGACTGACGGAGAATTGTTGAGGAATTGCAGGTTTACAGAGAGAAACAGTACTGTACTGGAGATGTTTGTCAGACAGGGAGTCTTTCAGCTTACAGTGAATTTACTGGTTATTGGTGATTCATAGAAAGTTTTTAAGCAGGTTTAGAGGTTTGTTTGCTCTGATCCATCAGCATTTCCACTCTCCTCTCACTCATCAGTAATGGTTGTGTAGAATTAGACTCTGTGTGGATGTCCTGATGATGAAACTGGGCCTTCATTGAGTTAGTGCTGTTTACTAGTCCCTGGTCACTGGTTCTACAGCTGCTAGTGTTGTTCTAAAGCTGAAGCAGTAAGTGTTAGAGTTGAGCGTTTGGCTCCTGAGATCATGTGTGTTGTTGAGGAGTGTGTGTTCTGTGCTCTGATTTTTCCCCCATCTGTCCTTTGCTGTGAGTGAGGACACAGTAAATGAGGTTTGGCTTGTTTGACCGCAGTCATGTGATCGCTGCTCCTCCTTATTTCCTATCTGCCCCCCTCTAGTGGACGACAGCAGCACTGATCGATCTCATCGCTGACCAGCACACAAACACCAATCACTGCTAGTACAAATTCAGACAATTACTGATTACAAATTCATGACAAAAAATATATAGCTAATAATGTAATATTGGACTACTTCAGGATTACTTTTAGTTTATTTTTTTCTCTCATTTGTGACCCTGGACCACAAAACCAGTCTTAAGTAGCGCGGGTATATTTGTAGCAATAGCTTAAAAATACATTGTATGGGTCAAAAGGATATGTTTTTCTTTTATGCCAAATTTCATTAGGATATTGAGTAAAGACCACGTTCCATGAAGATATTTTGTAAATTTCCTACTATAAATATATCAAAACTTAATTTTTGATTAGTAATATGCATTGCTAAGAACTTCATTTGGACAACTTTAGTCGATTTTCTTAATATTTTGATTTTTTTGCACCCTCAGATTGCAGATTTTCAAATAGTTGTATCTCAGCCAAATCCTATCCTAACAAACCATATATCAATGGAAATCTTATTTACTCAGATTTCAGTTGTTGTTTAAATCTCAATTTAAAAAAAATGACCCTTACGATTGTTTTTTTTTTTTTTTTTTGGTCCAATCTTTATCACGTGGATTTAAATAGGATCATTTTTTTTATATTCATTTTGGAATAGGGTTAAAAAGGGGTAGAAAATTTCCAGGAAATTTCTGGTAACTTTCTGAAAGTTTCTAATATTTCTGGGGAATTTTTCTGCTTTATTGCAATGATATTTTGGTAAATATAATCTATAAAAAAAAAAAAAACCTCAAAAGCATATATAAAAAAAAAATATATATATATTTATATTTAATATTTAATATATTTAATATATTTATATATTTATATATATATTTATATAATATATTTAATATATAAATAAAATATATATATATACTTAAAATTATAAAGAAAAATATATTACATTTTTATCATAAAACACCAAAACTGGGGTTCGTGAAGGAACTACAGGGTTTTTTTGAAAAATGAATATATCATAAAGATGTAAAATTGACACAAAATATGAATTAAAATGTAAACTTACATTAAAATGTAAAATAATCAAAATGAAACACTTAAACACAAAAAACCCTGCATGTTATGTGACCATTAACTGACATCAGAGACTCAGTGAGTTATAAATCATTTACTGCCATTGAGTGACTAATATATGATCATCCAAATAATAAAAGCGTAACTAATCTGATTATCATAAAAAGTAATAAGTGCATTATTTTTTGGATCTGATTATGTAATCCAGATTAATCAGTTGCTACCCACCACTGCACTGTATGCTGTTTTTATTTTCTTCTGGTCATATT
Organism: Garra rufa; assembly: GCF_049309525.1. NCBI lineage: Eukaryota > Metazoa > Chordata > Actinopteri > Cypriniformes > Cyprinidae > Garra > Garra rufa. Next base: position 239,169 of record NC_133370.1, read on the forward strand.
TATGGCTGTGTGTTTGATTGCAGTGCGGTGAAGAGAGAAGCGAGGTCTCCGTCGCCTGAGGATGTGATCGTTCTGTCGGACGAGGCGCCCAGTCCACAGCTGAACGGAGGAAATCACGTCAAAGAGCTGGACACAGATCTGCTGATGGTAAACACGTGACCTTTGACACCAGCAACAACACATTCACACACAATAAGGGTTGTTTTGAACAGAGATCATGTGTGTGTATACCAGCGCTTCCTCAGCTGTGATGCAAATTCAAATTTTAATATATATTACTTTCAGTTGTGCATTGTGTAATTGTGTGTGTGTGTGTGTGTGTGTGTGTGTGTGTGTGTGTGTGTGTGTGTGTGTGTGTGTGTGTGTGTGTGTGTGTGTAGAGGAGTTCTCCAGAGGAGCGTGAGCACGCCATTAAACAGCTGAAGGAGGAGCTGCGTTTAGAGGAGGCCAAACTCATCCTGCTCAAGAAACTCAGACAGAGTCAAATACACAAAGAACCCAGCGCACAGAAGGTACAAACACACACTACATCAACAAACACGAGCTGAAACTGAAACTGCAGCGATGCAGAATCTCAACTCTCACCTCAACTTTCCAGGGTTTTTCTCCATATAGTGGATTCAATGGTGCTCAACGGATTGAAGGTCAAAAATACAGTTTCAGTGCAGCTTCAAAGGACTCTAAACGATCCCAGCTGAGGAATAAGGCTCTTATCTAGCGAAAGAATCAGTTATTTTCTTAATTTTTGTATTTATACACTTTTTAACCTCGAAAAGCTCATCTTGTCTAGCTCCGGTTCAAGACAGTTAGGGTATGCCAAAAAACTCCCATCTCATTTTCTCCTCCAAGTTCTTCATCGCTGCGGCAGTACCGACCCAGTGAATGTGCAAAGAAGGTCAAACAGTTAGGACTGTCAAAATGGCTGAAAAACTAAATTCGAAACTCATAATTTCAGTTGGCGTGAAAAAACGCTTTTGGCTTCTCTCCTGAGGCCACATCAAGCAAAATATTACTAATGCATGTTTACATGTTTAATAACTTGACTGTCTGTGAAAAAAGTGCATAATGTTTTAAATAATGTTTATAAACAAATCATAATGAACAAAACAGCATTATGTATGTATGAGTTTAATACAAAGGACCGAGAGCCAATCACAGAGTACTTTCTCCATGTAAAAACATGAGATGCAGTGGGATGGGGGAAAAAAAACTCGCCACAAAGTCTCGCCTAAAGCACACCTAAGATTCAAATGCAACATTTTTGCATTCAATTGTGGGTTTGTATTTTAAATTCGATTTTTTACAGCCCTACAAACAGTGATGTAGGACGATTTTGAAGTTGGAGGAGAAAATGAGATGGGAGTTTTTCGGCATACCCTAACTGTCTTGAACCAGAGCTAGACAAGATGACCATTTGAGGTTAAAAAGTATAAAAATTGCTAATTTGGGCTGATCGTTTTGCTAGATAAGACTCTTATTCATCGGCTGGGATCGTTTAGAGCTCTTTGAAGCTGCGCTGAAACTGCATTTTTAACCTTCAATCCATTGAGCACCATTGAAGTCCACTATATGGAGAAAAATCCTGGAATGTTGTCTCCAAAAAATGTAATTTCTTTGTGACTTAAGAAAGACCTGAAGATCTTGGATGACAAGGAAGTGAGTAAATTATCTGTAAATGTTTGTTCTGGAAGTGAACTTCTCCTTTAATGACGGTGGTTTGTTCTGTTGTGTCTCGATCAGCCGGCGGCTCCTGTGTCCAGCGCTCCTCCTCCTCTGGTGAAGGGATCTGCTGCTGGGAAAACTACACAACCTGTGAGTCCAGAACACACACACACACACACACACACACACACACGTTGGGTTTACATGTTTTATGGGGACATTCCATAGGCGTAATGGTTTTTATACTGTACAAACCGTACTTTCTATGGCCCTACACCTACCCTACACCTAAACCTAGCCCTCACAGGAGATTGTGCACACTTTTACTTCATCAAAAAAACTCATTGTGCATGATTTATAAGCCTGTTTCCTCATGGGGACCTGAGAAATGTCCCCACAAGGTCAAAATCTACTGGTATTCCTATCCTTGTGGGGACATTTGGTCCCCATAACGTGATGAATACCAGGTACACACACACACACACACACACACACACACACACACACGCACACACACACACACACGAACACTCTCTCTCTCTTACACACACATGAAAATACACATATGAAATAAACACAACTGGACTCTGAGTTGTGTCGCCAGAAAGTGCTTTGTGTATTTTGTAATTGTCTTTAATTGTCTTTTGATTACACTTTCTCATACAGTGTCCTTGTTCCAAGCGTTACCTGTCTTAAGTTTTTAGTGTCCAGTATCAGAAGTGAGTGTGTGGTTGTGAAGGTGTCTGTTGTTGATCAGGTGACGTCGGCTCGGGCCGCTGGGACGGTGATTCCTCCTCCACTGGTGCGTGGCTCTCAGCTGTCCAAACACGGCTCGAGCGGCGCTCAGATCATCATGCCTCCGCTGGTCAGAGGAGCTCAGGTGCGTCACACATCCGTCGTGCGTCTCATTATTATCCGTATGAACACACGCGTGACGCTTCTCTCCTCTGCCGCAGTCCATCTCGGTGTCGCCGCAGCAGATCTCCGGCCTCAGACAGCAGCAGATCTCTTCTTCGGGTCCTCCTCCTCTGCTCCTCGCTCCCAGAGCCACGGTGAGCGTCGCGGGACAGAAGATCATGCAGCCCGGCCTCATACGCATGACCACCATCCCCAACACCGGCCTGCTGCTCAGCATCAACCAGGTGTGTGACGCACAACTCACTACTGATTCAACACAGGGATGCTTGAAGTACTTGAATTTGACTTTTTGAAGTCTAAGATCTGGAATACCCTTGAAAATAGCAATATTCCTGAAGAGGGACTTGAAAAGAGCTTGAATTATTGAAAGACCATGTGTGTGTGTGTGTGTAAAATAAGTGTTTAATTTGATCAATAAGCACATATCTTTTGACACAAAAATAAACGCTGGTGCTGCTGATGTTGAGTTTATGTAGCCCCATCCCTTTAAACATAATTAAATCCACTTCACCAGCTAGAATTCATCTTCCACAAGATGCCATAATAGACTAATACAATCAGATACAACAGTAATTTCTCTATTTATTACAGTATACTGATAAATGTCAGATTGAGTTGAATGGTGTGAGATGACTAGATGCTTATTGAACTGTCAGCAACTGAACTGCAGCTCAGACTATTTCAGATTTAGTGAATTAAGCTACAAACTCCATCATAATGATCAATGTGAACATCTAACATGTGTTTGGAGCTGCAGCTGGTCATATTAATGAAGTGTTTCACTAGTTAGCAGTAAACCGCTTGCCTCACCTCAATGTGTGCATAGATTAGTGTTTGGAATGAAAATAAATATGGATATTTTCTTTTGTAGACATCATACTTGTTTAACTTATTTCAGTGAAACTAGCGAGCTAAGCCAGTAGTAGTACTGACAGTGTCGCGTAAACATGGCTGAAGACGCGAAAAGAGGACGAACAGATGAATCGATTCAATTGAGTGAGTCATTTACACTGGAACCGGTTGATTCAAACTTGTGACTTCGATCATTCAGTTCAAGCGATTCACTAGCAAAAAAACAGATCAGATTAAAAGACCCATTCATTTTCGAATTTCAAAATCGCTTGTAATGATTTTAAAAAGCACTTAGTGATGAGTGAAAACGGAGCTTTTGGAAACTCTGAATCAGTCGCAAAATGATTCACTGTTTCGAAGCACTTCAGATCGCGTATTATGAATAATTTGAGTCAGAACGGACTTCAAATCACGGATCTCGAATCGTTTGATTCATATCAGGACTTTAGATCGCGAAGCATTAATTCAGATCGGGTTTGGGAATCTTTTGATTCAGATCTTTTGGAGCTTGGATCGTGAAGCATTTGATTCAGATCGTAAATTTTGAAGGGGGTTTGTGATTCTTTTGATTCAGATCGGACTTTTGGAGCCCGGATCGCGAATCATTTGATTCAGATGGTAAACGTCGGAGTGGGTTCACAACTCATTTTGACTGTCAGTTCATTTTTCATTTTCATTGAATGATTTGTGATTCGTGCTCCGATTCCTCTGACATGACGCCTCACGAATCATTATTAATATCGGGGCTTTGGAGCGTGGATCACGATTCTTTTGATTCAAATTGGAAACTTTGGAGCCGCTTTTGATTCAGATCTGTTTTGTTTTTTTGTTTATGTATGTCAAAAAGCAGGAAACAAATGAAGTTATATTTTCCTACACTGTAAAAAGTTTTCCCCAGTTTCAACTTAAAAACTTAAGTTTAGCAGCTGCCTTAAAAATTTAAGTTAAATCAGCTTAAAACTTCAAGTCATTTCAACTCACGACAATAAAATGAATGAAAACTAGTGAAAACTTAGTAAAACTAGTGTATATTGACTTCTGAGCAGTCAGACAATCTAAAGAAAATCTGATAAAAATGTGACAAAAATCTGAAAAAAAACCCACAAACATCAACAGAATGACGGTCCATTTGAAGTGTTATGTGCTTTATTTCACTTTCTCCTTTAGTTTTTGAGTTGACACCATTGTCAGTGGTTGACACCATTCCATTTACTAGATGTCCCCCCATTATAATAGGTCTAATATCCTCATAACTCACTCACTGTGTCCCGCAGGCCGGCTCCAACCTGAAGGCAGGCGTGTTGAGCAGCGGTCAGTCTCCGGACAGCCGTCAGGCGGCTAAACTAGCGCTGCGCAAACAGCTGGAGAAGACGCTGCTGGACATCCCGCCGCCCAAACCCCCCACACCGAAGGTCAACTTCCTGCCGTCGGCGGCCAATAACGAGTTCATCTATCTGGTGGGGCTGGAGGAGGTGGTGCAGAACCTGCTGGAGTCTCTGGGACGAGGTGCGGATCGACGCTGCTCTTCATACAGCCACATATACACTAGCGCTCACATGTTTGGGGTCAGGAAGACTTGTAATGCTTGTCAAGAAGTCTCTTATGCTCATCAAGAATGCATCTGTTGGATCAAAACTACAGAAAAAAACTATAATGTTATTACAAGACAAAATAATGCTTTTTACTCTAATATACTTTAAAATAGAATTTATTCCTGTGATGAAAAGCTGAATTTTCAGCATCATTACTGCAGTCTTCAGTGTCACATGATCCTTCAGAAATAATTCTAATATCCTGATTTATTATTAGAATGATCAATGTTGGAAATAGTTGTGCTGCCAAATATTATTTTTGAATATTTTTCTCTGTGGTTTTAGCTTTCATTTTTATTCTGTTTTTGTTTTTATTTTAGTTACGGTTTATTGTAATATTGCCATGTTTTATCATTTTTATTTTTTTTATATTGCTATTCACATTATTTGTTTATTTACTTTTTAGTTTGTTCAGTTTTAGCTTTCAATTGTATTTTTTCTGTTTTTGTTTTATTTTTTTTTGCAATTTATTACAAGTTATAGCCATGTATTTTAAATCATGTTTATCTTTTTTATGTTGCTATTTAGCTTTACTTTTTGTTTTAGTTTGTTCAGTTTTAGCTGTATTCTGTTTTTTATTTCATTTTACTTACATTTTATTGCAATTTTTCTGTTTTTGTATAAAAAGCTTTACTTTTTAAAAAAGTTTGCTCAGTTTTGGCGTTCAATGTTCTGTTTTTTGTTTTTTCATTTTAGTTGCAATGTTAATTTTGCGATTTGTGTTTTTGTCATTTTTATCTTTTTTTTTATTGCTGTTTAGCTTTACTTCTGTTTTTGTTTTATTTTACTTACAATTTATTGTAATGGAAACCATGGTTCTTTTTTTCAGGATTCTTTGACCAATAACAAGTAAAAAAACAGCATTTATTAAAAATATAAGTCTTTTCTAACAATGTAAATCTATGCTATCCCTATAATTAATAATTAATTTAACACATCACTGGTGAATAAAAGTATTAATTTCTTTCAAAAAAAGAAAGAATAAAAAACTTACTGGTCCCAAACTTTTGTACAGTAGTGTATATTGTTAGAAAACCTTTTCATTTTAAATAAATGCTGTTCTTTTTAACCTTTTAGTGATCAAAGAATCCTGAAAAAACATCGCAGGTTAAAAAAACCCATTTCCAACATTGATAATTCTAATAATAAATCAGTATACTAGAATGATTTCTGAAGGATCATGTGACACTGAAGACTGGAGTAATGATGCTGAAAAATCTAGCTTTGATCACAGAAATAAATCAAATGTAAATGTATATTAATATGGAAAAACTTTGTTTTACATCATAATAATATTTCACAATATTATATATTTTTTCTGTATTTTCGATCAAATGAACACAGCCTTGATGAGCACAAGAAACTTCTTTAAAAAACATTAATAATCTTACTGATGCCAAACTTTTGAACAGTAGTGTATAATGCTTTATACATGGAGTTTCATTCTGTTTAGTACTGTATGAAAAATGAAAACAAAAACAGAAAAATAAAAATTAAAGCTAAAACTGAACAAACTAAAAAATAAAATACAAAATTAAGCTAAATAGCAATATAAAAATGATACAAAAACACAGAAAAATGACAATAAATGGTAACTAAAATAAAAACATAAACAGAGAAATAAAAATAAAAAATAAAACTGAACAAACTAAAAAATAAATAAATAAAGGTAAATAGCAATAAAAAAATGATTAAAAAAAACACATGGCAAAATTACAATAAATTGAAACTAAAATTAAAAAAAAAATACAAATGAAAGCTAAAACTGAACACTAAAAAAATAAAAAATAAAGGTAAATAGCAATATAAAAAAGATGAAAATGATACAAAAACAGAAAAATGACAATAAATGGTAACTGAAATAAAAACAAAAACAGAAAAAATAAAAATGAAAGCTAAAACTGAACAAACTAAAAAAATAAATAAAGGTAAATAGCAATATAAAAAAGATAAATATGATACAAAAACACAGAAAAATTACAATAAATTGTAACTAAAATAAAAACAAAAACAGAATAAAAATTAAAGCTAAAGCTGAACTGAACTAAAAAAAGTAAAGCTAAATGGCAATATAAAAAGATGCAAAAACAGAAAAACGATAAATTGTAAGTAAAATGAAAACAAAAACAGATTAAAAATTAAATCTAAAACTGAAGAAACTTTTTTAAAAAGTCAAGTCACCTTTATTGATATAGCGGTTTTAACAATACAGATGGTGTCAAAGCAACTGCACAGTGTTTAAAGTCAAGCTTTCATCGAGTAGTAAACCGAAAGAAAACCATGAGTTCAGCTGTAAAAGTTGTGGCTCTAAAGTGTTTGTGTGTGTGTCAGGAGGTCAGGGTCTGTACGGCGGTTTGCTGGTGAGCGGCGGAGAGCCGTCCTGCTGCTCTCAGTGTAAGACGGACTTCACCTGCCGCTGGCGTCGAGACAAGGGCGGAGCCGTCATGTGCGAGCAGTGCATGTCGTCCAATCAGAAGAAGGTGCTGAAGGCGGAACACACCAATCGGCTGAAGGCGGCGTTCGTCAAGGCCCTTCAGCAGGAGCAGGAGCTGGATCAGCGTGTGCTGCAGCAGGCCACGACTCCTGCCTCTTCATCATCATCTTCATCATCCTCCTCCTCCTCAGCTCACAGGATGAAGGTGGATCAGGTCAAAGCAGTCCAGCAGATGCAGGGGCGCTCCGTCCAGACCGTGAGTCGTCACATGGCGGTGGTCAAGCAGGTGAGGCGTCAGCAGGTGTGTGTGTGAGTCGGCTGTGGTTCGTTCAGGCGTGAGTGACGCAGGTGTGTGTCTCGCAGGTGTCTCCGAGTCTGTCCGCGATCCGCGCCGTTCCTCGCTCGTTCTCCCCGTCCTCTCAGCTGCAGAACGCCGTGGCGGCCGCCGCTCTGGTCAACAGGCCAGGTAAGCATGCAGAGCGTCAGGGGTCAAAGGTCAGCAGCAGCAGAGGCAGCGGCGTGAGGAAACGGAGCAGCGGCGCCGCAGGTAGATTCTGCTCAAAACACGCTCAACCAGCGCTCTTCCGCTCAGAGATATTCAGCTTTAGTTTAGCTTTCAGTTTTATTCTTTGTTTATTATCTTTTTTATATTGCTATTTATCTTTATTTTTTTATTTTTAAATTTGTTTAGTTTTAGCTTTCATTTTTTTCATTTTTTTCTTTTTTTTTCAATTTATTGTAATTTTGCCATGTTTTTTTTTTTTTTTATCTTTTTTTATATTGCTATTTACCTTTACTTTTCTTTTTTAAGTTTGTTCAGTTTTAGCTTAAATTTGTATTCTGTTTTTGATTTTATTGTAATTTTGACAAGTTTTTTTTTCTTCTTTTTTTATATTGCTATTTACCTTTACTTTTTAAAAAAGTTTGTTCAGTTTTAGCTTTCATTTTTATTTTTATTTTAGTTACTATTATTTACTATTATATACTATTAGTTATTATAATTTTGCCATGTGTTTTTGTAATTTTTATCTTTTTTATATTGCTATGTAGCTTTTCTTTTCTTTTTTAAGTTTGTTCAGTTTTAGCTTTAATTTTTTCTGTTTTTTTTTTGCAATTTATTGTAATTTTGCCATGTGTTTTTGTAATTTTTATCTTTTTTATATTGCTATTTACCTTTACTTTTCTCTTTTTAAGTTTGTTCAGTTTTAGCTTAAATTTGTATTCTGTTTTTGATTTTATTGTAATTTTGCCAAGTTTTTATCATTTTGATCTATTTTATAATGCTACTTACCTTTATTTTTTTTACTTAGTTTTAGATTTAATTTTTTTTTTGTTGCAATTATTGTAATTTTGTTATGTGTTTTTTTAAATCATTTTTATCTTTTTTTTATATTGCTATTTACCTTTACTTTAGTTTGTTCAGTTATAGACTTTATTCATTTCCAGTTATTTTAGTGTTTCTACTTAAACTAAAGAAATACTAGCAAGCTATGCTCATTAAACTTCCATTTATTTGATCAAAAATACAAAAAAAAGTAATATTATGAAATATTATTGCAATTCAAATTTTTTTTATTTTAATATACTGTAAAATATAATTTATTTCTGTGATCAAAGCTGAATTTTCCTCAGCTGTTCTTGTCTTCAGTGTCACATGATCCTTCAGAAATCATTCTAATATACTGATTTATTAATTTTATTGTCAGTTCTTTAATGAATAAAAAAGTTCAAAAGAACAGCATTTATTCAAAATAGAAATCTTTTCTAACAATAAAAGTCTTTTACTATCACTTTTTATCCATTTAACACATCCTTGCAGAATAAAAGTATTAATTTCTTTCAGAAAGAGAAAGAAAAAAACAAGTACTGACCCCAAACTTTGAGTGAGGTGTTTATTGTTACAAGTTTTCTGTTTTGAATAAATGCTGTTCTTTTTAACATTTTATTTATCAAAGAATCCTGAACAAAGTATCACAGATTCCAAAACAATATCAAGCAGCACAACAGTTTCCAACATTGATAATAAATCAGGATATTAGAATGATTTCTGAAGGATCATGTGACACTGAAGACTGCAGTAATGATGCTGAAAATGTAGTTTGCATCACAGGAATAAATTACATTTTAAAGTATATTAAACTAGAAAACCACTATTTTAAATTACATTAACATTTCACAATATTACAATTTTTTTCTCTGTTTTTATTCAAATAAACACAGGCTTGATGAGTGGAAAAGTCTCTTACTGACCCCAAACGTTTGAGCAGCAGCGGTGTATATAGGTTTAATTCTTTTTATTTGTAACTCAGTATTTATGTATTTATTTTATTTATTTTTAGTCATTTTAGTGCTTCAACTTGATGGAAATGAAAATAAGGATTGAAATAAGTTGACATTTTTCATCTAATATTTATGTATTTATGTATGTGTGTGTATATATATATATATATATATATATATATATATATATACATACACACACACACACACACACACACACACACACACACATATATATATATATACATACACACACACACACACACACACACACACACACACACATATATATATATATATATATATATATATATATATATATATATATATATATATATATATATAAAATTTTAAATGTGACTAAATATATAAATAAATATATATATATATATTTATATTTATTTATTTATTTTTTATTTTTTTTATTTTATTTTTTTTCCATTTCCATCAAGTTGAAGCACTAAAATGACTAAAAATAAATTAAATTAAATTAAATAAAGAAAAACTAATACTGAATATTCAATATATATAATTAATTTTATTCCAGTTTTATTTTATTTATTTTTAGTCATTTTTAGTGCTTCAACTTGATGGAAATTAAAATAAGGATTAAAATAAGTTGACATTTTTCAACTAATATTTATATTTAATTTCAGCTTTGCTTTTTAGTCAAATTTAAAATGATATATATACACACACACACACACACACACACACACACACACACACACACACACACACATATATATATATATATATATTATAATATAAATATTAAATGAAAAATGTCAACTTTTTTAAATCTTTATTTTCATTTCCATCAAGTTGAAGCACTTAAATTACTAAAAATAAATAAAATCAAATAAATAAAAACTAATACTGAATATTCAATACAGATAATTCATTTTATTCCAGTTTTATTTTTTTTATTTAGTCATTTTTAGTGCTTCAACTTGAAAATGAAGACTGAAATAAGTTTTAAGTTTTCATCTAATATTTCTATTTCAGCTTTATTTTAAATTAGCATGTTTCAGTAGTTTGAGTATGAGTTAACAGCCCTGGTTTGAGGACACTCTGATGGTCATGAAGCGTATTTGAGCGATCAGAGGACAGTGTGTCGAGTCATTGCTCATGTTCATATAGTCATATGTGTGTGTGTGTCTCAGGCGTGACTATGGCGTATGTGAACCCCAGTCTGTCGGTTCATAAGCCGTCGGCGGTGGAGCGTCACAGAGAGTATCTGCTGGACATGATCCCGTCCCGCTCCGTCTCACAGACCGCAAACAGCTGGAAGTAGAGCGCCGGAGTCCAGATTCTGTTCTGTTCTGGATCGATCCGTGTCTCCGCTGCGGTCCGGAGGATCTGAGCGCTTTCTGCAGGTTTGTTCACTCAAGGGCTCTGAGTCTGGTCTGCCGCGGCGCGACGCCACTGACGCACGGATGACTCTCTTATTACAACATCACTTCACTTCCTACCAAAACCAGACGCTTCACGGCTTATGATTATTATTATTATTATTATTATTTAGGTTTGTTTGACTGTTAAGTTATGTCTGTGTGTGTGATTTCAGCTGAAGGACGTGTGCATCAGAAGTTCTTCCACAAACATTTATTATTTCAGCTCATAGATTAAGAGTTTTCAGTTAAAGGTTCATATTTGTTTTGGATTATTGTTTATATTGTTTGTTTTTCAATGCAGGTGATTCTCCACATAAAAAGCGTTTCTGTTTGATAATTGGTGTGTAAGATCATCAGCTCAGATTGGTTTAATGAGCGGCTGATTATTGGTGCAGAGCATCAGTGTTTATAATGATGATGAAGATGAAGATGAAGGCAGGTTGTTCTCTTGGCTCTGATTGGTTAAACGGCACATGAATAAACCTGTTTGATCATATTCATGTTTCCATTCGTCAAACGGTCAAGTTCACAGATGCGTTTGTGTTTGTTTTGTTTTGCGATGATGATGATGAGGAGAATGACGTCACATTAATATGTTTCCATGGTTACGGACAGACGCAGCGTGATGCGTTTCCTGTTGCATTTGCTTCCTGCAACGTGTACAAAGTTACAGTTTGTTAGATTTATTTGTTCCTGTAATAAAACGTTTTAACCCTTTCATTTGGACTGGATGTATTTTTCTTTTACTGTCTTTTATGTTTGTGTTTTAAATGTATTTATATGCATATAAGTTGTTTCAGCTTAAAATATCGTGTTACCCTGCTGACTTAAAAGTTTTAGTTTTGACAACTTGAAAGTTACTTAAAGCAACAATTTGAATATTTTAGTATTTTAAGTTGAAACAACTTTTTTTTTTCACAGTGTAGAATTGAGTATGACAAACAGGATGAAAATAACAACCTGAGTTGAATGTTGTCATGATGACTAGAGAACTTTAACCATTTGTGAGCACAAAACCAGTCTTAAGTAGGGCAGGTATATTTGTAGAAATAGCCAACAATACATTGTATGGGTCAAAAATAATTGTTATTTTATGCCAAAATCATCAGGATATTAAGATCATGTTCCATTCAAAATATTCTGTAAATTTCCTACCGTAAATATATCAAAACTTAATTTTTGATTAGTAATATGCATTGCGAAGAACTTCATTTGGACAACTTTAAAATATCTTTCAATATTCAGATTGCAGGTTTTAATAGTTGTATCTCAGCCAAATATTGTCGTATCCTAACAAACCATACATCAATGGACGCTTATTTTTTAGCTCTCATGTGATTATAAATCTCAGTTAAAAATGACTCTTATGACTGGTTTTGTGGTCGAGGGTCATATTTGTCTGCTGCAGACCAGCAAAAAGCATAAGAGATAATTTCAGCAGTTTGATCTGGAACATTAGTAAAACCTAAACAAATGAGTCAATACACAGAACTATACTTTAGGACAAGACACTACAGATGAGCAGGGTACAAACTTTAAAAAAAGTTGTTAAAATATGCAAATGAGGCATCTAATTAAATATGCTCTAATTTGCATACATTTCCAGCACATAAATCTAAACATTGTATAAAGTCAGAATCAAATTTTTTTGTGATTCTTTTTTTTTTTTGTCATATATGACCCTGGACCTCAAAACCAGTATTGACAGTTTTTTTTTTTTTTTTTTGGTCAACTTAAAATAATTTGTTACCCAGCTTTAGTCAACTCAAAAAAAGTTTAGTCAACTTGAAATGTTAAGTTGTACTAAGTTTCAACTTAGATATTTGAGTTGATTCAACTTAAAATTTTAAGGCAGCTGGGTAGCAAACACAGCTTTTAAGTTTTTTGTTCAGTCAACTCAAATATCTAAGTTGTCACGTAGTACAACTTGACATTTCAAGCTGACCGAACTTATTTGAGCTGACTGAACTTAAGTTTAAGGCAGCAGGGCAACAAATTTATTTTAAGTTGACTCAACAATTTTTTTATATATATTTTTTTGTATATTTGTAGCAATAGCCAAAAATACATTGCATGGGTCAAAATGATCAATTTTTCTTTTATGCCAAAAATCATTACGTCATGTTCCATGAAGATATTTAGTAAATGTCCTACCGTAAATATTTCAAAACTTAATTTTGGATTATGCATTGCTAGGAACTTAATTTTGACAACCTAAAAAAGCGATTTTCTCAAGATCTTCATATTTCTCAGATTTCAAATATTGTCCTATCCTAACAAACCATACATTAATGGAAAGCTTATTTATTTATAATTTAAATAAGTTAAATGGTTTTCTTTTTATCACTTCATAAATCAGACAATACTGACAACAGAGAGAAAACAAACACAATTACACCATGTTTCAGGAGTAAAATGTTGTTCAAATCAGTGTGAATGACGTACAAATCTTCAGAATATAAAGAGGAATAAAACTAAAGTTTGGTGTTTTCAAGAGGAAAAAACTATTAAACAGTGCAATAAAATAGAGTCTTAAAGCTGATTATATCACACATAGAATCTCTTAGTAAAACGATCAAAGCTAGAGCAAATGTTCAGTATTTGTCTGTTTAGTTTGTGCGATGTTTAGGAGTCGGAGGCTGCCGGTGTGTCGCTGCTGTGATCCGCTGGAGGCGCCAGAGAGCAGCGCTGATCCGCCCTCACCGCAGCCGAAGAAGACGCGAGCGGAGCGGCGCTGGACGGAACGATGGCGGCGTCCAAGGTGAAGCAGGACATGCCTCCTCCTGGAGGATACGGGCCCATAGATTACCGGAGAAACCTTCCGAGACGAGGACTGTCCGGTACGTGCGACCGTGAGGAGCGTTCACGCGCTGATCAATGCGGGATTCACGACACAAACACAACAAACACACACTGCAGCTACACAAACACACACACACACACTGTTCATATTCTGCGATAAATCATCTCAATTAAACTCCATCTGACGGGTTTAACAGTCTGTTTGACCTCAATAACACTTCATCTGTTATTAATCTGATCAATCTCGCTGATCATATCCTCTAATCATCATAATATTGTGCTGCTTCATCTCATATCAAAGTACAGCTCTTATTGTGTCTATTATAGATGGAATCTAGTTGATTTTGATTTCTAGAACACAATCTAAACAGGTCTTGTCTAGTTGCTTTAGTCTGTCTGTCTTCTTCTCGTTGAAGTGCATGAGAGCTGCTGATTGTTGTGTTTCTGATGAATGTCAAATAACCCCTGGACAACAAAACCAGTCATAAGGGTCCATTTCGTTAAATTAAGATTGATATATTATCTTTCCATTGATGAATGGTTTGTTAGGATAGGACAATATTTGACTGAGATACAACTATTTGAAAATCTGCAATCTGAGGGTGCACATAAAATCTAAATATTGAGAAAATCACCTTTAAAGTTGTCCAAATGAAGTTCTTAGTCATGCATATTACTAATCAAACATTAAGTTTTGATATATTTATGGTAGAAAACTTACTAAATGTCTTAATGGAACATGATCTTAATATCCTAATGATTTTTGGCATAAAAGAAAAATTGATAATTTTGACCCATACAATGTATTGTTGGCTATTTCTACAAATATACCTGTGCTGCTGAAGACTGGTTTTGTGTTTATGAACTCCTGCTCTATGATTCACTGACTGGACATTAACATCTGATGAAAGAAGCTACTTTTTATCTTACAATTAAAAAATGGGTTCACTTCCAGAATAATAATTTACTGTCATCCGAGATGTTCATGTCTTTCTTTCTTCAGTCGTAAAGAAATAGTTTTTTGAGGACAACATTTCAGGATTTCTCTCCATACAGTGGAGAGTGGAGTTTGAACTTCCAAAATGCTGCTTCAAAGGACTCTTATCCAGTGAAATGATTGGTCATTTTCTTAAATAAATGAATATTTATACACTTTTTAACCTCAAATGCTTGTCTTGGCCTAGCTCTGCATGAATTCAAGACGATTTTGACACTTTAAAATCGCCCTACATCGTTGTTTTACCTTTTTTGTGAAGGGCATTTGAAACACTGGGTCTGTTCTTCTGCAGCGATGGAGGACGATTCTGAAGCTGGAGGAGGAAATGAGATGAGAGTTTTTAGACGTACCCTAACTGTCTTGAACCAGAGTACACATGCACATCACAGAGCTACACAAGATGAGCGTTTGAGGTTAAAATCTATATAAATTATAAAAATGTTTAGAAAATATCCGATCGTTTCACTAGATAAGACTCTTCTTCCTCAGCTGGGATCGTTTAGAGTCCTTTGAAGCTGCATTTAAACTGAATTTTGGAAGTTCAAACACAGGGCACCATAGAAGTCCACTATATGGAGAACATTCCTGAAATGTTTTCCTCAAAAAACATAACTTCTTTACGACTGAAGAAAGAAAGAACATCTTGGAGTAACACAGTTAACACAAGTGCAGTTTTGAGATGTTGACTCAGTATTGGGTAATGTAAAATGAGATTTGTGAGATGAAGAGGTCTGATTATTTGATTGTGTGTCAGAAACAGACTGATGTACTTCATCTAGTTGTTCTGCTGTGGTTCTCAGGTTATAGTATGTTCGGGATCGGTGTGGGGCTCATGGTGTTCGGATACTGGAGGCTCTTCCGCTGGAACCGTGAGCGCAGGTGAGCATCATCATCATCATCATCATCATCATCATCATCATCATCATTGTCTCTCTGTTGCAGTGTTGCCAACTTTTTCAGTGGGAAGTAGCTAAACCCTGATTGAAAAGTTGGCAGATGTGACTAGATGACGTCATTCGCTAATTCACAAATAGCAGTGCGTCGTGTTGTCTTGCCTCTCTGTGGTCACATACTGCATTTTAATGCAGCCAAATTATCAATAAAACATCTCTCAATGATATATTTCATAGATCTTTTGATATATTTCACTGTTTCTTTAGTCAGAAAACGGGATGAATATGAAATAGTGACTGAAATGTGTCCCATTAAGACTACATAACCAGCTCTCGAAGATATTAATCCTGATTTATAATCACAACATTATCTAATGAAATCAGATACACATACGATTAAGGGTGCGCTTGATTTCGACGATACTTGCGTGTAAAATAGAGTTAGAAGCAACAGAATAGAATCCAAGAAGGCGCTAGATTTGTCACTAGGCACTTTTTTGGAAAAAAGTCACTAAGAAGGTCTGAAAAGTCGCTAAATCTAGTGACAAAGTCTCTTGGTTGGCAAGACTGGTATGTTGAGTCTGAGAGAGGTGACGCTTGTGCTCTTCCTCCGACAGACGGCTGCACATCGAGGAGCTGGAGGCGCGGATCGCTCTACTGCCACTGCTGCAGGCCGAACAAGACCGACAGTGAGGAACTGAGTCTGACAGACTCCTACAACCGCTCTGAAGATCTCACAGTGTCTTCATTCACACATACACTCCTTTAGCATTAAAGTCTGAAACTCAGGAATCATTGCAGTTGAGGAAGAGGTTCACTTCCAGAACAAAAATGTAGAGATAATGTACTCACTGCCTTGTCATCCAAGATGTTCATGTCTTTCTTTCTTCAGTCGTAAAGAAATTGTTTTTTGAGGAAAGCATTTCAGGAGTGTTCTCCATATAGTGGACTTCTATGGTGCCCTGAGTTTGAGCTTCCAAAATGCAGTTTAAATGCAGCTTTAAAGGACTCTAAACGATCCCAGCCGAGGAAGAAGAGTCTTATCTAGCGAAACGACTGGTTAATTCCTAAAAAATTGACATTTTATACACTTTTTAACCTCAAATGCTCATCTTGTCTAGCTCTGTGATGCGCATGTGTATTCTGTGTACTCCTGTTCAAGACAGTTAGGGTATGTCTAAAAACTCCTCCAACTTCAGAATGGTCCTCCATTGCTGCAGAAGTACAGACCCAGTGTTTACAAAGTGAATGTGCAAAGAAGATCAAACAGCCGTTATAAAAAAAGGTAAAACGTCAATGGAGGACGATTCTGAAGTTGGAGGAGAAAATGAGATGGGAGTTTTGAGACGTACCCTAACTGTCTTGAACTGGAATACATAGAGTTGACACAGAGCTAGACAAGATGAGCATTTGAGGTTAAAAAGTTTATAAATAGTCAATTTGTTTTGAAAATAATCAATCGTTTTGCTAGATAAGACTCTTCTTTCTCGGCTGGGATCGTTTAGAGTCCTTTGAAGCTGCATTTAAACTGTATTTTGGAAGTTCAAACTCAGGGCACCATAGAAGTCCACTATATGGAGAACACTCCTGAAATGTTTTCTTCAAGAAACATAACTTATTATCAACTGAAGAAAGAAATAAACATCTTGGATGACGAAGGGGGTGAGTACATGATCTGTTTATCTAAATTTTTGTTCTGGAAGTGAACTTATCCTTTAATGTTGCATATCTTCTTCAGTGTTTTTGTCTGGTTTAAACATCCCTAAATCAAGATAGATTGACTGCAAATGAAAAATGAAGCAATTAAGTCATATTTTCTGAGAATTGAATCAAAATGAAGAGAGTTTATAGTCTATCATTGGGGAATGAAAACTTGTTTTCTGAGGGATATTTGTTCTTGTTTTAAGGGCAGACACTGCAGGCAAAAACACTGTTTTTTTTCATGCACCTGTTAAGTGTTTCTTTTATAGCACTTTATCTATGTGTCAATAGATTTCAATTACAATACAGATTTTAAAAAGCTCCTACACTGAGCCATAAATCTCCACTTCAGCAGCTCTTACACCACACTTTACCTTTATATTCCTGTCTATATGCTGAAGGTTTTTACAGAGGGATTTGTTCAGATAGAATTTGCTTGATTTTATACAACCTATTCATTCCACAAAAACTGGTAAAAAATAGTGTTTTCTGTCTGTTTTTATTTTTTTTCTGAATTATGTCATGAAGAAATGAGATCCCAAAATCCCCTCTCTAAAAACTTTTGACTCTAATGTGAAAAAAAAGTAAACAAGAATTTAAAACCAACTTCATCCAGTTTGTGTGTTAGTGTGTGACTGATGTGGGCTCGTGTTTGTTTCTCCTGCAGGATGTTACGGATGCTCCGTGAGAATCTGGAGGAGGAAGCGGTGATCATGAAGGACGTTCCGGACTGGAAGGTTGTGTTTGGTTGAGTTCAGTGTTGATGTAGTGATCTTCTGGAGTGTTGACTGATGGTCTGCTGTTCTTCAGGTGGGTGAGAACGTGTTCCACACGGAGCGATGGGTGACCCCGATCACCAGTGAGCTGTATAACCTGCGGCCGCGAGAGGAGATGCTGCGGAAGAAGTTCGGCTTCCTGTGGTACGTGTGAGTCCAGATATCCCAGCATCCCCTGCGGCGGCGTTTCCAGCGTTAGAGACGTGTTCACATTGTAAATGTTTCTATATTAAATATATTTTCTGTTCCTCTCAAACGGGTCTCGTGTCTTTCGTGGTTTCTCTGCGCTTGCGTTGATGCTTTAATTCTCAATCTTTGTGAAAATGAAATCTCTTCCTCTGTGTTTGTTGACATGATCAGGAGAAACTCTGCTATGCAACAAGAACTGAATTTTGCTCCTTTATTTCACTTGAAGCTTTGAAATTTAGCTTCAAACATCTATGATGTGTCTGTTTGCAACTGTAAATCAACAGAGCTTTGTTGAGCTCTGAGGACAGATGTTTAATGCGTTGCACTGTGAGTATATTGTTTAATATTCTAAAGTACAAAACCAGTCTTAATAGCACAGGTTTATTTGTAGCAAAATCCAACAATACATTGAATGGCCAAGAAATTAGGATATTAAGTAAAGATCATGTTCCATGCAGATATTTTGTAAGTTTCCTACCATAAATATATCAAAACTTAATTTTTGATTAGTAATATGCATTTCTAAGAACTTCATTTGCACAACTTTAAAGGCGATTTTCTCAATATTTAGATTTTTTTGCACCCTCAGATTCCAGATTTTCAAATAGTTGTATCTCGACCAAATATTGTCCTATTCGAACAAACCAGACATCAATGGAAAGATTATCAGCTTTCAGATGATGTATAAATCTCACTTGAAAAACAGACTCTTATGCGTTCTGTGTTCCAGGGTCACATTTATTGATTTATTTACTGTTATAATTAGTGCATTCAAACATACAGAGCTCATGAGATATTAAGTGTGTGAGTAGCAGACACACTGCAAAAAATGCTTTCTTGGATTTTTTTTTTTTTGTCTTTTTCCAGCTAAAAATGATTAAATCAAGAAGGATTTTCTTGACGAGTAAAAATGGTCTTGTTTTCAGAAAAAACAAGCTTGAAACAAGCAAAATAATCAGCCAATGGGGTAAGAAAAATAATCTTGTTTTCAGTTTGAAATAAGGTTTGTTTTTTTACCCCGTTGGCAGATTATTTAGCTCATTCTAAGCAAAAACTTGTTTTTCTAAAACAAGACAATCATTTTTACTTGTCTAGAAAATCCTTCTTGATTTAAGTGCATACTATGGATCTTTAGGATTGAGAATATATATATATTAAAAAGTAAAAAAAAAAAATTTAAAAAAAAATTTAATTGATTTATACATACATACAAATACAATCTAATTTAAAAGATCAAAAACTAGTGTATTTTATATATTATTTGTATATTCACTGCACTGAATGAATAAAGCTGAGCGCCTGAATGTTGAATCTACTAAACGTTTATTTAAAATTTTTTATCTGTTTTGTTCTGTCCTGATAAATATATTTGACTGATGCATTGATTTATTTCAAGAAGATGAAGATCCAAGAGGATAGAAACTTTACAGGACTTTGAATATTGCTGCCTCTCATAGGAAACATGTTAAGCTCTCTTTTTTTTCTTAAGAAGATAAAAATTAAAGATGTTTCTTATATCTTTCTATTTCTGCAAGCAGCTTGTAAACTCATCTTTTTAATGCACATATGACATGATTAAGATAGCTCTTGATGCATGTTTATGAACATTTATTAACCGCTATAAAAGTCTTCATTCCTCACAGAAGTGATGGCCTCGTCCTGAAATCACAGGATCTACAGGAAACCAGCCTCTGATGTGAGTATCACTGTCCTCAGATTCATTTACTGCTGATTTAATCTGAATGACTTTGAGTTCCTCAGTCACTATTATTATTATTATTATTATTATTATTCTTTTTTAATTATATTAAGTCTATTATAACTATTATTACACTACAAAAAAGGCTAATCTTAGTAGTTTTGTCTTGTTTCTAGTCAAATATCTACAAATTAAATTAAGATGCATTTACTAAATAAGCAAAACGACATCAGATATTTATTTAGTCCTGTTTTATGCAAAATGCACTTAATTTTTAGGTCACAGTTATTATAGCTAGTTAACTAAAACTAATTTAAATAAACAAACCAAATAAAAAAAAAAGTTTATTATAGTTATATTATTTAATTTTATTTCGTTTAGTTAAACTCAATGAAAAAAAAAAAAGAAATGCTGCCTTGGCAACTAGCTGAAATAAAATAATTTAAACGTAAAATACTTTATTTCAGCTATTTGCACCGACTCTTTTTTCACTGAGTTTAACTAGTACTAAAATTGAAATAAAATGATTAAATATATAAACGACAATAAATAAATACAACTAAACATGAAAAAAAAAATCTAAAACTTTAAACTGAAAACAAAATATAAAACTAAAAACTAATTTAAAACATTAATAAAAACTATGTCTCGCTCTTTTGGTTCACAACAAGAACATATTGTTCAGGATTTGCATTTCCACAGGATGAGGAACTGTTCCTTGTTTCATTTTTAATAATAATAGCTGCTGGTTTGCATGAAGGCCACATCAGGGCACGAATTCCGATCATGATTCACAGTCAAACACAGCGATGATGAGGAATCTGATGAAGATGTGACATTCTGTCAGTTCAGTGTGAGGGATCGCCTCAGCCAATCAGCGGCCTCCTCCTGCTCCTGCGGCGCTGTGATTGGCTCTCAGCCGGACAGACTCTCACATCACGAGCTTCATCTTCACATCGAGATCAGATCGAGACTGAAGTCAGTCGTGAAGGAATTAAACTGAAACTCAGATCAGTCAAGATGAACAGCAGGAGTCAGGAGAGTCTGGAAGCGCTCAGATATCTCAGGTAACACACACACACCTGGACAGAAGAACTTCACTATGTGTCAAACTGACACTAATGTAGAGTTAAAATGTAACAGTAACAACATTTCTCGTTATTTTGTATCTATGCTCAGTTTTGTTGCACTATGTCTTTTTTTCTTTTCTATTCTTATAGCTGGACTCATGTGTTCTGTAGAGTTCAGCTCTATTCATGTGTTTTGACTCAAACTGGTTTTATAATCTGGTTTAAGCTCGGCTACACAGAGTATGAGTCGTGTGGTTGTTTTAAAAGCCGATTAGAGCAGTTCTTCTTGTTTATTCCTTTTTCCTACAGTTAAAATTCTGCTGCTAACCCTATTTCTGTACATAACCCAGAAATATCTGATGTTTTCTCTGAGAAAAGCAAAGATGTGAGACTCTGGCGTCGTCTAAAACTTAATGAACTCTGTTTATCATCCATGTGCTGCTGAGGTTATTCATGTGGAGAATCAAAGACGGTGATAAAACTTTATTAGAAGTGTGATGTGTGTCTATATTTGAAGAGATTTAAACAAATAAAAAGTGTGCTCATTCTCAGCCTATCAAAAACTAGGATGAGTTTGCTTCATTAGATTTGTTTAAATGTGAGATTCCATCACTGTCTCACCAATGAATCCTCTGCGGTGAATGGGTGCCGTCAGAATGAGTCCAAACAGCTGATAAAAACATCACAATAATCCACAAGTAATCCACACCACGCCTGTCCATCCGTTCACATCTTGAGAAGACAAAAGATGGAACAGCTTTGTCATAATTTCATTATAACAAAGCTGATTACTTTTAATTTTATAATTTCGACTTTGTCATAATTTCAATTTATCTCATAATTTCGACTTTTTAAATCACACTTTCGATTTATCTCAAAATTATAATTTTTAAGTCATTTAAACTTTTTATCTAATTTTGACGTCATAATTTCAGTTTATCTCAAAATTTAGACTTTTTATCCCATAATTTCGACTTTATCCTAATTTCAATTTATCTTATAATTCCGACTTTTTACCTCATAATTTCAACTTTGTCATCATTTAAATTTATCTCAGAAATTGAACTTTTTATCTCATAATTTCGACTGTCAATTTCAATTGATCAAAATTGACTTGTTATCTCATAATTGCGACTTTGTCCTAATTTCAATTTATCTTATAATTCCGACTTTTTATCTCATAATTTCGACTTTGTCATAATTTCAATTTATCTCAAAATTTAGACTTTTTACCTCATAATTTCGACTTTGTCCTAATTTCAATTTATTTTATAATTCCGACTTTTTATCTCATAATTTCGACTGTCAATTTCAATTTCTCAAAATTGACTTTTTATCTCATAATTTCGACTTTGTCCTAATTTCAATTTATCTTATAATTCCGACTTTTTATCTCATAATTTCGCCTGTGTCAATTTCAATTTCTCAAAATTGACTTTTTATCTCATAATTTCGACTTTGTCCTAATTTCAATTTATCTTATAATTCCGACTTTTTATCTCATAATTTCGCCTGTGTCAATTTCAATTTCTCAAAATTGACTTTTTATCTCATAATTTCGACTGTGTCCTAATTTCAATTTATCTTATAATTCCGACTTTTTATCTCATAATTTCAATTTTGTCATAATTTCAATTTATCTCAAAATTTAGACTTTTTACCTCATAATTTCGACTTTGTCCTAATTTCAATTTATTTTATAATTCCGACTTTTTATCTCATAATTTCGACTGTCAATTTCAATTTCTCAAAATTGACTTTTTATCTCATAATTGCGACTTTGTCCTAATTTCAATTTATCTTATAATTCCGACTTTTTACCTCATAATTTCAATTTTGTCATAATTTCAATTTATCACATAAATTGAACTTTTTATCTTATAATTTCAACTTTTTAAGTCATAATTTTGATTTAACACAAAATTGTGACTTTTTAATTCATAATTTCAACTTTAATTAATATTTATTTAATTACCATAATTAAAATTTGTCATAATTTTTACTTTTTATCTCGTAATTTCAACTTTGTCATAATTAAAATTTATCTTAAAATTTAGACTTTTTATCTCATAATTTCAACTTTGCCATAATTTCAATGTCATAATTTTGACTTTTTATCTCGTAATTTCAACTTTGTCATAATTAAAATTTATCTTAAAATTTAGACTTTTTATCTCAGAATTTCAACTTTGCCATAATTTCAATGTCATAATTTTGACTTTTTATCTCGTAATTTCAACTTTGTCATAATTAAAATTTATCTTAAAATTTAGACTTTTTATCTCATAATTTCAATTTTGCCATAATTTCAATGTCATAATTTTGACTTTTTATCTCGTAATTTTGTTTTAAGTAATTCATAATTTTTACATTTTAAGAACTTTTTATCTCATAATTTTCAACTTTTAATTTCAATTTTTCTCAAAATTGTGACTTTTTAAGTCATTTTGACTTTTTATCTTGTAATTTCGCCTTTTTCATAATTTAAATTTATCTTAAAATTTTGACACTTTATCTCATAATTTCAACTTTGTCACAATTTCAATGTATCTCAAAATCGCAACTTTTTATCTTATGAATTCAACTTTGTCATAATTTCAATGCATCTCAAAATTTAAATTTTTTATTTCATAATTTTGACTTTTTAAGTCATTATTTCGATTATAATTATAATTATGATATAAGTAATTCATCATTTAAATTTCTTAAGGCATGAAGGGAAATGTGCTGAAAATTACATCATTGTTTCACCAATGGATCGAATGGGTGCCGTCAGAATGAGAGTCCAAACAGCTGATAAAAACATCACAATAATCCACAAGTAGTCCACACCACTCCAGTCCATCAGTTAACATCTTGAGAAGACAAAAGCTCAAACAAATCCATCATGAAGATGTTTTTAACTTTAAATAGTGGCTTTCAGTTGCTACTTGTGGATTGTGAGCACATTTCATGTTTGTGTTTGGCTGAACGACTGGTTTAAGTTAAAGGAGAGGTGGATGTGTTTTCATTGTCATTTAGTCGGGTGTGTCTGTGGGCGCTTCGCTTTCAGATTAAAATAGACCACAGTTTTCTTTATTCAGACTTTCTACAAAAGTCTACTGTCTCTGAATGATCTCAGATGAGTCTCCTGTACAGCAGCAGATGTTCATCAGAGCGGGGAGCCGATGGTCGATCTGTCATCCTGCTGATTCATCAAACAAGATCGCGCTCACATCCGCACAGTTTCGGAAAGAACCAGAGAACTAAACATTATCATCAGGATTAACGCAGGAATAGTTCTGCTAAAAAGACATTTTAAATGGAAAACCAAACATAGCTAATCATTTTTCTTTATATTCCAGCTCACATGATGCTCTGTGTGAGGAACAGACTGGATGTTAAATTATTAACTTTCAGTTCAATATGACTTCATGTGGCTCTGTTCCTCACACAAGCATCATAGAGAAACTAGTCTGTTCCATCAGGTGTGTGATATGATTTCTGAAGTGGTGAAAATGTTTATATGTGATGCTGTAAACAGATGTGGAGGAAGTTCCAGCTCTAGATCAGAATCCAGGACTGAATCTCAGGGTGTTTAAGTGAATGTGCTGATCCCATCCGTGTTTCTTGAAGATGTATGATCTCCTGTGTGGAATGATCTGTTGTTCGGATCAATTCCCTGCGTGACTTCAGGAAGCGTTGAGTCGAGCATCACGGGAATCTCTATCGATCACGATCACAGAAGGTCAGAGGATCCGTGACGCATCTTACTTTTAGCAGGAGTGATGGAGAACATGCCCAAAATGATGTACTGACGCAGGATGTTGGTCTTGTTTTCCTGTACAAAATCAAGATGCAAAATGACTAAAGATATTCAGTCTTGTTTTCTGAAAAAAAAAAGGATCAAAATGATGAGAGTTTCTGTTTAAAACAAGAACAAATATCTGCCAATTAGGTCAGAAAAATAAACTTCATTCTAAGGGAACAGTTGGCAGATATTTGTTGTTGTTTAAAGCATATATTGATTAAAACCTTCTCCAGTACTTCTATCTTGCTTTAAGTATGTTTACACATTTTACTGGAAAGCAAGACAAAATGCTTGTTTATAAAGTCATTGACCATCCACGTCCCACATTCATCGTTTCTAGAGTCATTCCTTCATTTCTGTCATGTTAACTAGTCTTGGTCTCTGATCATATTTTTAGAGTTCATCTCAACTCGTTTATTTATTATGTTTCGCAGTAAAGAGGAGGCGGTTGCCATGGAGACGGAGTTGCTAAGGGATTATCGTTTTGGACGGCAACAGCTGACAGAGATGCTGGGACACGCGTGTGCGACCGCCATCGCAAAGGTCTGCAGGAATGAGAATCACAGTTACACTTGAGGATGATTCCGTTGGTTATTCATTCACTGTTGTTTTGAAATACTGAAAAACATACTGAAACTATTGTGAATCTTTATAAGTCAGAACTGTGAGGTATGTCATCCAGAACGGCAAAGTTTGTGGTTCAGAAGTTTGTCATTCAGAACTGTGAGATTTATCATTTAGATATAGAAATCAGAATTGTAAGATATGAATTTGGTAAGACGTTCATCTGGTGTGAGAGGTTTCTATGTTGGAGTGTCTGTCAGTGACGGCGTGTTCTCGCAGGTTTTCCCGTTGTCGTCTCTGGAGAAGCGTCAGCCGACGGTTCTGGTGGTCTGCGGTCCGGATCAGAACGGTTGCGTGGGTCTGGCGTGTGCTCGTCATCTGCGTGTGTTTGTAAGTGAACGCAGCACAGGCTTCAGTCAGTATCTGTGATCACTGTGTCTGACGGATGTGTGTTTGTGTGACAGGAATACATTCCCACCGTCTTCACCCCCAAACGCTCCTCAGACGCTCTTCATCTGGACCTGATGCTTCAGTGTGAGCGCATGGACCTGCCGTCCCTGTCCTACCTGCCCACTGAGGTCAGACGGCTATGGAAGCTGTTTCCACCACTGAATTAAAAACAATATAAACTCACAATTGCAAGTTTATAAAGTCAGAATTGCGTGATATAAACTCACAATTCTGTGAACATATCAGTCTTTTTTTCTCCTCATAACTGGACTTTATAACTCGCAATTACAAGATTATATCTCACAATTCTGAGAAAATGCAATTCTGACTTTATTTGAGTTTATATCCCGCAATTCTGACTTTATATCTAATAATTTTGACTTTATAACTTGAAATTGTGCATTCATATCTCACGGTTTTGAGAAAAAAGTCAGAATTGCAAGTTTATATGATGCAATTCTGAGAAAAAAAAATCTGAATCATAAGATAAAAAGTTGCAATTATCTGTTTTATTTATTTTAGCAGAGCACTGTGTTCAACAGACAACTTCAAAAGCTCTGAACACTTTTAAAAAACCTTTCTATTTTTTAAAAACTTATCTCAACAATTTTTATTCTCTTCACAAATGTTTTTCTCTCAGTGTAACTTTTTTTCTCTTAACAAAAAACTTTTCCTCTCGACAAACTTTTTTTTATTAGTTCAGAATTGCGAGATGTACAAGTCAGAAATTTGATATATATATATATATATATATAGCCCTGAACACTTAAAACTTTCTTTTCAAAAACTTACCGCAACAATTTTTTTTCAGTGAAGAATTGCAAGATATACAAGTCAGAAATGTGAGATATATAAAGCCCTGAACACTTTCAAAAAGCTTTAAAAACTTTCTATTTTCAAAAACTTATGTTAAATTTTTTATTTGCTCTTCACAATTTTTTCTCTCTATGAAGAAAACTTTTTCTCTTAACAATTTTTTTTTTAAAAAACAAATTGCAATATGTCTAAATCAGAATTGTGAGATATATAATTTAGAATGGCTACATATACAAGTCAGAAATGTGAGATATATCAAACACTTTCACTAAAGCTTAAAAAAACTCACTGTTTCTGTTTTTCTCTTCACAATTTTTTCTCTCAATGAAAAAACTTTTTTTTCTCTTAACAATTAACTTTTTCTCAATTTTTTTTTCAATTAAGAATTGTGAGATGTATAAATCAGAATTGTAAATATACCAGTCAGAAATGTGAGATATATAAAGCCCTGAACAATTTCAAAATAGCTTTAAAAAAAAAAAATTCAAAGACTTTTTTCCTGATTTTCCTGATCTTTTGTTCATGATTTTTTGTGTTCACGTTGCAAGTGCCAAAACCTTTACCATTTAATTTCACCCCCTTAACTTTTTTAATCAAACATGAACAAACAGCATCTTAGAGTTAAAACACAATTGACTCTTAGAACGTGCATTTACTCACTCAAAATAGAAAATGGCAACAGAACTGAACCAAAGTCATATGAAAGTGTTAAGCTGATGTTTGCTGGTTTTCCTCATGAAGGTGCAGCTGATCAATGACGCGTATAACCTGGTGGTGGACGCCGTTCTGGGTCCAGAAACTGAGCTGGCGTCAGTCGGAGAGCCGTTCACCGGAGTCCTGCAGACTCTACAAGGACTCAAAGTGCCCATCGTCAGCCTGGACATCCCTTCAGGTACAACCTTAAATCAAACCACCATCACCAGACCAGTTTATCTCCAGTTCTCCTAGAAATGTAATGTATTGTGTGTAAGCGCAGGCTGGGACGCAGACGAGTCCAGCTCAGACGGGATCAGTCCTGCTCTTCTGGTTTCTCTGATGACGCCTAAGCGGTGCGCCCTGAGCTTCCCCGGATCGCACTTCCTGGCCGGACGCTTCCTGCCCTTCGACATTCAGAGGAAGTACGAGCTGAACCTGCCCAAGTTCTCCGGGACGGACGCCGTGGTCCAGCTCTGATGCATTTCATCAATGTTTAGTAGCTTCTGAGTTTAAGAGCCAAAAACACAATTCAGCTGAAGACGAGACGAGAGCGATGGGAATGTTTGATTTTATTAGGTTTGATCAGTGTTAAACATATACCAATAAATTCATTTTTTCCAGATGAAAATATTTCGTCAGTTTCAAAAATAAATACAAAACCTAACTGAAACAAAACAAAACTTTACAATTAGACTAAATTCAATATTTTGTGAAAATATAGCATGAAAATTGTTGAATTGTTTAAACATCCTGCTTAAACATTAAAACACACCAGTGGGATTTCTCATGTTTTATTACTGTCAAAATGAGCCACAAAAATGCTTTTTCACCCACAAACGGAGAATATTTATGACCCTGGAGCACAAAACCATAAGAGTCAATGTTTCGAAATGAAAGATAATCTGAAAGCTGAATAAATAAGCTTTCCATTAATGTACGCTATTAAGATAAGACAATATTTGCAGAGAATGCAAAAAATAAAAATAAAATATAAATATTGAAAAAATAGCCTTTAAAGTGGTTTAAACAGCAATGCATATTACTAATCAAATTGTGTTGATGTATTTACGGAACGAAATTTATTAAATATTTTCATGGAACATGATCTTAATATCCTAATGATTTTTGGCAATATATTTAGACTGAAGACTGGTTTTGTGGTGCAAGTTCACATTTAGACAAGCGAGACATAAATACTTTGCAAAAAACCTTTATTAGCATAGCCAAGTTTACATGAACTAACAATTCTTCTAAAGCATTAACATGTACTAATGCATTTTTAAAAGAAAAACTTGCATCTGCTATTATTTAATAAACCTGAATAACAATGAATTGGTGTGTTTTTATTAACTACCATTAACAAATACATTGTTAGTGCATTAGGTAATGTTAACCAAGGAAGGTTACTGTGACCATTCAGTTCCAAAAACTAAAAGAAAACAAGTGGTGGTCATTTTTTAAAGGGTGGTCGCTTTTTGACCAGGAAAACCAAAGGTGGTACAGGGTTTTCAATGCAACACCAGTGTTAAGGACATGAATAAACCACAGAACGAATGCTGTTTGGATGCTGCACGTCAAAAAACAACCATCTGATGTTCATGAACATCCACTGATTGCAGCTCTTCTTCAGCTCTCATCTTCAGTCCGTCGTCCATCATCTACAGCTGAAAACAAAGGAAAGAGCAAAACACAATCAAACCTTGGTCAAATCTGTAACAAGATCATGAGATGTTCCATCAATGAAACACCAACCTCACGCTTCACTTTCAGAGGGACTAACATGGTTCGTCAGGCCTAAAGCTTCTTCAAACAGAGGATTTCTGATAGGAGCTCAACCTGAACAAAAACCAGAGAAAGAACATTAAAAACTCTCTAAAGTAGGAACGGCAGAAGTTACAGTTCAGTTTCTTTGGTCAAACACAGTAAACTCAACTAAATCAGTGTTTCTCAAATTGAACTACATTGAAAGCAAATGTGTTGGTGAGACATTGAGGGTCAATCAGAGCCTAAATTATGTTTTTTCTAGAATGGTTGGCAATGCATGAGCAGATTTGAGGGGGGCTTTAACTCTCAGCGTCTGGCATCCGTCAGCTGGAGATCTGAGGAGCTAGGCACCATGCAGACGCATCTGAGAGCACTTTAAGATCTGTGGAGCATCTCAGTGTCAGAGCAACAAATACTTAAACTTTTAAGAAGTGAACAGGAGAGCAAAGGAAGGTTACCTCACGCACAAGGCTAATGAACAGAGCAGCCAGAGTCAGGATTCACTTCGGTAGATGCAACGCTTCAAGCTCCAAGGACGTGTTTGAGGAAACCCATCCGGAGCGCTTGGGTTCAATCAAGCATTGTTTGGGTGAAACACACTCAAGAACTCAATCTACTCAACTAACCAGCAGGTCAAGTGATGCTTATTCCCTTTACCATTAAATTTGGGGTCCAAATTCAGTTCTTTCTGACCTTCATATAATGTGAACATGGAAAAAATTAAAAATAAAATAAACAGGCAATCATGCAACAGGAAACACTCATTGAACTCTATTTAGTGTGCTGCTAAGAGCAGTGTAAAAGTTTAGTATCAAACCCAATTAGTCTTCAAACCAAACACAAACTCTTGGTTCCAGCCAGAGCTGCTAACTGAAGTGCTTGCACTTATAAACTATATATATATATATATATATATATATATATATATATATATATAAAAAAAAAAAAACCAGGGGTGTCAAACTGAGTTTCTGGAGGGCCACAGCCCTGTAGAATTAAACACACCTGATCCAGTTATTCAAGTCATTCAGGCTTGTTGAAAACCACATGTGTGCTGGAACTAAACTCTACAGGGCTGTGGTTCTCCAGAAACAGAGATTGACATCCCTGATATAAAAACTTTTACATGCATCACAGTAAACATCTATTTAATCTCACTGGAAACATTAGATAGTGCTAAAGTCTCAATTCTTCAGAGACTGGTCTCATAAAACCAATTCAATTTAAACCAAGCTAAATGGGAACTAGAACATTTGGGAGCATTTAAGTTGCTTTTGCTAGAATTAAAGAGATAGCTATACCAAAAATTTATTCAACCTCACGTCACTCTAAATTATGGTGAAGCATAAAAGATTAAACACCAAACTGTTCTGCTTCCATGTATATGGATAAAAATAAAATAAAGTCAATGCAAACCCAAACCATATGTGACCCTGGTCCACAAAAAGCTTGTTTTTTTGGTTTAAACAAATTGAGATTTATACATCTGACAGCAGGAAAAAAATAAAAAAAAATTAAAAAAAATTAAATTTTAAAGTGGTCCACGTGAAGTTCTTGGTAGTGCATTTTACCAATCAAAAATTAAGTTGATATAGTTACAGTAATATCCTAGTGAATTTTGGCACAAAAGTAATCTATAATTTGGACTCATACAATGTAATTTTAGCTATTGCTACAAAGATATCCATGCCATTCAAGACTGGTTTGTGGTCCAGGGTCACATTCGGTCTTGGAACATTAAGTCAGGTTAGGAACGACAAGAGTAAAACCTTTTTTTTTTTTTATAGAGAAGACCCAAAACAGCTTCTCAATGCAATTTACAGTTAGAGTTAAATTTAGATTTAAAACTATTTAACTTGTATATTTCACAACTATAATGTAAACACAAGGTACAGTAATTAGAATGAGTCGATGTGCTAAATTATAATTAAAATGAACCTCTTACTGCCTTAATGCTAATTTTTTCCTAATGCTAATAATCTTTATGCAGTGAACTTGTATTCAATTGTGAGATTCCTCACGTTTCTCCCCCATTTTGTAGGTCGTTTGAAAGGCACAACAGAATTCAAAGCTTTTGAACAAATGGTTTCATTTAATAGGCTCCATGAAGCCACAATTGAAAAGCAAAAAATAAAAAATAAAAGAATAAAAACAAAATAGTGAGTCAAATTTTGATACAAAGGAAACAAGAGCACAAGGATTTCTTTCTCAGTTCTGGAGTGTACTGTTAACATTTTCTGGTTCTCTTTCAAGTAAGTGATCGATAGATATAGATATATATTAGTCAAGAGTCCATCGTTAAAATGCAGGATGCGAGGAGCAGAGACAGACAGATACCTCAGCAAGGCTCAAGAACCGCAGCGCCAGTGCCGGCCGTCCACTGCGCAGCTCACCAGTCTGAAAGGAATTGACTTTTTGGATACGGGACATGGGCAAATCATTGGCTTACAGCTAACAGAAGGAGCCGCGCTCGAATGAGGAAGCGGCTGCGCATCAGTAACATAAACAGAGGCGAGCCACGCTCTCTAGACTCCCCATAGAAGCACAGGTGAGCGCTAACGTGACAGCGAGGCTCGGGCAGGTGAATTAAAGGTTTCAAATGAGGCAGAAGAGGAAGCCGTCGCCACTCTTCCCGTGTAACATCAACATATCGTTCATTCATTCATTCGCGGCCGGCGAACAGAAAGCGGCCTTTCCCTCAGAGTACAAGAACAGAACAGAAACAGAGAGAACAGCTACAACAAATCCAAGAACAGATCCATGAGTCTTTAGAAACGATCGGCCGCTGACGCGTCGGGTCTTGGGTTTTACTCGTGTACAGCTGAGGAGGAAGTATCACACATGAACACACTCAAGCATCAGGTTTAAGACAGACATCCCCTCCACTAACCCACTAGAGCAACCCGGTAAACGGAGCGCCGCTGGATTTGGAGAGCGAAAGACAGCAACCGGGCCACCTTTGGTCTTTCGCCTCAGCAAATCGCAACTCTGCCGGCCCGATTCGGGTTTGGCTTCTCTACAGTGTGGCCTTCTTACTCCAATAGGTTTCCAAATCAAAACTGGGTGGTTTGAAGAATTTTCAGTTTGTTATTTGCATATTAGAGAGTAAACTCGTGACTAAGTCGCCCCAGTTCTAGGAACTCAAGAAAAGCCAGTTTGACTCGTCTGCGGCGACTCGAGCACAGCCGACATGCTTATATGGGGATTTTAGAGCTGAGGAAACTCATACGTACCATAGCTATCATAGCTGTCTCTGTAAGAGCTGCTGCGATCACTGTACCCAGAACCCCTGAAAATGGCAAGAAAACAGCACATTAAACTCGCGTTCAAAACCATATTTCGGAAATAACTATGAGTGAACATCCTTCAAGCAAAAGGTTCCATAAGACCTAATGGGGGTGTTTGTAGGAAGTGTCAAATTGAAATTATTGGTCCAAATTAACCTTCTCTCTTTTGTATTTTAAGATCATGTTTCACAAAGATATTTGGCAAGTTTCCTACCATAAATGTCAAAAATGATTTAATTAGTAATATAGCAGCCCAAGTGATGTTCTAAGCCATGCATAAGGCAGTTCTCAATATTTAGATTTTTGCACCCTCAGATTCTAGGTTTTCAAATGGATACATCTCAGACATGTTTAAAAATTTACATGTACAAAAAAAAAAAAAAAAAAAAAAATCCTGTAAGACTAGTTCCGTGGTCCAGGGTTACACAAATCTGAACTAATGCATTGATTATGCATATTTATGCAATTTGTAAACAAAAAAAAAAAAAAAAAAAAAAAAAAAAAAAAAAAAAAAAAAAAAAAAAAAAAAAAAGCACTTTGGCAAAACAATAAATCTGAACTTTGTGTAGGCATGTATGACCTTTTTTTAAAATGCAGATTTAAACAATCACTGTGCCTTTTATTTTTATTTAAAAAAAAAAAAAAAAAAAAAAAAATTAATAATGAATATTTAAGGCTATTCAACTGCACAAGGCTAGACTTGTGCAAAAAAAAAAAAAAAAAAAAAATTTATTGTGACCGATTTAATACGCTTGTCTTCTATCATATTCAAGAACGCTCCTGAAACTGGGTGTTTGGCTTGTGACACTACTGTTGCAGTCTGTCAGACATAAAAGCTGAATTATATTGCATATCAGATGTTCTAATCAGGTCTAAAATGGGTGTATCTGCAATAAAACACACCTGTCTCTGTTGTAGCCGCTACCTCCTCCAGAGGAGTAACCGCCGCCTCCTCCGCTCTTATATCCTCCACTGCTGCTGTAGCTTCGGTCACCTCCATAACTACGGTCACCTCCGCCATAACCGCGATCTCCACCTCCTCCATAACCACGATCACCGCCGCCATATCCACCACCACCTTTAAAGAGTAACACCGTTAGTTTGTGAACCAGACACCAAAAAAAAGAGACTTAAAAACACAATACATGCTGACGAATCAGCACCTCTCGAACCTCCTCTTCCCCGGCCTCCTCTGAAGAATCCTCCTCCACCTCCACGTCCTCCACCGCCTCTGTAGGATCCACCGCCGGATCGGCCACCGCCGCCCTTTCCGGCCTCATCCACGCGGATCGTCCTGCCATCCACAGACTAGACAAGAAAAAAAAAAAAAAAGGTGAAGTGTAAATCCAAAACTAGATTAGATTTATCAGAATTATTTATATTTTAATACCAATTAAAAATATAATAATTGTTGATCATGGTAAGTTTTTAGAGTTATACACCAATTCTGGTGACATTTATGCATGCTCAAGCCTAAATGAAAGTGGAACTAAATGAAGAGCCGCTAGGGATCCGGAAGAATCATTCACACTGAACCGAATCAAATGATTCGACTCACTAGAAACACTCAGAATTAACCACCAATTTGAACCAAAATCAAAAACAGGGACTTCTAAACAAACCTTTCCATTCATTCCTTCAAGTGCGTCTTTAGCATCGTCTGGGTTCTCAAAGGTTACGAAGCCGAATCCTCTGGATTTGTTGGTTTCTCTGTTTCGGGCCACGTGAACTGGAAGCAGACATTTTCATGAGTGGCTTATGCAAATCACAGTGGGCTCACGAACCAATCAGAATTAGCGCGGGTGGAGAGCGCGTCAGTGATTGGCTACTCACCGTTGGTGATGACGCCATATTTGGAGAAGGCGTCCTCTAGCGACTGTTCGGTGGTGTCGAAACTCAGACCCCCAATGAAAAGCTTTCCTTCGTCAGACATTCTGAGCTACAAACACGGGAATCAAGAAAACGTTTTAAAAATCACATTACATCTCAGAATTAACACGTATACTATAGAAACAAACGCTTTAGACTCGACTCTTAGCTGGTAGGAAATAAAAATTGAAAAACGAAAATAAATAAATAAGGCGTTTACAGCTTAATTATGCTTTTCTTATAATATTAAAACTATTTTAAGTGTTTATCGGGTGTTAAATCAGTGAAAACTCGACATGTGGGTCAATGCGCGCGCATATCCAAACTAGGTCAAACAATAGGCTTCATACAAACACACGAATCACCGAATAAACCGTGAAAACACGCTTATTTCGGACTAACCCGAATCGCATCTTCACTATAATACATAAACACACGGTCACGGGTAGTAAAAGCACCGATTAATATATAATACAATTCATTAAAGCGGCTGATGCGAGATGAGGATGATGAAGACCTCAATCAGGCGTCGCCATTTTAAGCAGCGTGCGAACCATGAAGGCCAAAACCCGATCAAACACATCCATCCATTGTTTAAAAAGCTATATATTCAAATATAATTAAGTATACATCGAAAAAAGCAAGCGGGTGTCGATTAAAAACGTAAAACAAAAAGCGTACCTGTGATGTCGCAGTAGCGGATGAAGTGATGTGCGTCTCTAACGCGTTCAGAACTCCAGAGACGCAGAGATACGCCGCGCTTCGCTTATATAGCACTGCGCTCGAGGGGCGGAGCCTCAACACCCACATTAACATATGCAAAACACTCACAGAGAGAGAGAGAGAGAGA
>NC_133370.1:275016-296843 GCF_049309525.1 Garra rufa
ACAGTGATTAAATGAAATGTTCTCTAAACATTGGTAAAAATAAAAAAATAAATAAAATCAGAAATACAATTTTGATAAGGTTTTTAGAACATATTTTGTTAGCTGTGTGGTCTATGGAGCCTGTAGAGTTGACTTTAACCCTTTCACTGATGTGGATTTTTGAACCAGCATCTGTTCTGTCCATAGATACCAAACATTCATTCATTTTCAGAATTGTAACCCTTTAAATGCTGGTTTGTTTGCATAATGCCACAGGTGTTTTCTTATGAAAAAAAGAAAAACAGTAGTTAATTTCCATATACAAATGCTGAGCAGAATTAGTTTCTTTGATTCTTGTGTGTGTCAATGAAGAACAACAACATTCATTTTAAGGCATTTATATTTGTTATGTAGTGTTAGATTAAAAAAAAAATTATATGCCAAATTTGAAAAAATGGCACAATCTAGTAAAAATGGTAAAAATGCCTATTAGCAAGTATTGCATAATTTTATAGTCAAATGGCCCTGGGTTCAAAAATTGCAGTTTTAATGGGTTTCAATCTGGACATTTTTGTCCTTAAGGTCCTGAGCGTGAGTGTTTTTTGTACTGAGGGTAAAATGGATTTTTTGAAGGAAATGAGTGTGAAATATTAAAATAAACACCTGAGCCAAAATGTATGCAGTTGGCATTAACACAGACACAATTATAACAAAAAACAAAACTGAAATGGACAAAAATGTCCGTTAGGTCGCACAAGGGTTAATCTTGTGTTTTGGCTGATGTCAGATTGAGCTGCAGTGTCTCTTGTGTCCAGGAGATGTCAGTGTTTTCATGCCACACAAACTGCTTTTCAATGACATCATGTTTCAACTCCAATATTCTCTAAACTAAAACACAATAGATTTAACTTCACATCACA
The DNA here is from genome assembly GCF_049309525.1 of Garra rufa. NCBI lineage: Eukaryota > Metazoa > Chordata > Actinopteri > Cypriniformes > Cyprinidae > Garra > Garra rufa. Next base: position 275,916 of record NC_133370.1, read on the forward strand.
ACACTAATGTGATACATATAATCAGATGTCAATATATCAGACCTGCAGTGTGCATAAATATGATTTTAATGGCTAATATTCAGTTGAAATGTCTGTAATGTAAGAACAGTCATCCTTACACACATTTATAAAAGAGTAAATGCAGTTAATAAATAATCAGCTGTATTTACATTCATGCGTGTGGCAGAAAGTGTTTTTTGATGTATTCAAGCTTCACATGTGATCAGCTCATGCATTCGCCAGGAATAGAACCCATGATCTTTGTGTTGCAAGCACCATGAGGTGATCAACCATGATGCTCCATTCCTCTTGTAACAATAATAATACACTGCAAAAAATGCTTTTCTTACTTAGATTTTTGTCTTGTTCCCAGCCAAAATGTCAAAAAAAAAATCTTAAATCAAGAACCATTTTCTAGACAAGTAAAAATGATTTTCTTGTTTTCAGTAAAAACAAGTCCAAATTAAGTGCGTTTTTGCTTGAAACACTTAAAATAATCTGCCAATGGGGTAAGATTTTTTTTTGCTTGTTTCAAATAAAAACACACTTAATTTTGATTTGTTTTTTTCTGAAAACAAATTTTTACTCGTCATGAAAATCCTTTTTAATTTTTGGCTGAAAAAACAAACAAAGAAATTTATTTTATTTTTTTGCAGTGTAAGTGTTGTTTTTAGAAATATGTTTCAAAATAAAGCTTAAAACAAGAGTAAATGTCTGGCTGTGTTTTTATTTTTCTGACTCCATTGGTAGATATTTGTTCTTGTTTTAAGCATAAATTCAGTTTATTTTGATACATTCGTCTTAAAACAACACTAATCTGTTGTCACTTTGTTTCTCCAGTCAATGTATCTTGATTAAAAATTGGTTAGATATTCACTGCAAAAAATCCTTTTCATACTTTAGATGTTTTGTCTTGTTTCCAGCCAAAATATTGAAAAATTCTTAAATCAAGAAGGATTTTCTAGATGAGTAAAAATGGTCTTGTTTTTAGAAAACTTTAGAAAACTTTTTTTTTTTTCTGTTTGAAATAAGATTTTTTTTCTTACCCCATTGGCAGATTATTTTGCTTAATTTTAGATATTTTGGCTGGAAACAAGACAAGAAATCTAAGAAAAGTGTGAGTGTTGTTTTAAGAAAAATGTTTCCAAATAAAGCTATATATCTGGCAGTGTTTTTATTTTTCTGACTATATTGTTAGATATTTGTTCTTGTTTTAAGCATAAACTCACTTCATTTTGATACATTTGTCTTAAAACAACACTTATCTGTTGTCATTTTGCTTCTCCAGTCAGTGTATCTCGATTTAAAAATGTTTAGATATTCACTGCAAACAATGCTTTTCTTACTTGTCTTGTTTCCAGCCAAAATATCTAATCAAGAAGGTTCTTCTAGACAAGTAAACATTATTGTCTTGTTTTCTGAAAAAACAAAACAAAAAAACTGTCAAAATAAATGTTTTTGTTTAGAACAAGCAAAATAATCTGCCATTGGGGTAAGAAAAAATATTTCAAACAGAAAACAAGATTCTTCTTCTTACCCCATTGGCAGATTATTTAGCTTGTTTCAAGCAAAAACGCACCTAGTTTTGACTGTTTTTGTTTCTGAAAACAAGACAATTTTTTACTTGTCTAGAAAATCCTTCTTGATTTAAGAATTTTGAGATATTTTGAGATATTTTAGTTAAGTAAGAAAAGCATTTTTTGCAGTGTAAGTTTTGTTTTAAGAAACATTTTTTTACTAATAAAGCTATATATCTGGCAGTTTTTGTTATTTTTCTGATTCTATTGGTAGATATTTGTTCTTGTTTCATTGCTTCATTTTGATACATTTTTCTTAAAACAACACATATCTGTTGTCAGTTTGTTTCTCCAGTCAGTGTATCTCGATTTAAGGATGGTTAGATGTTTGCACTGGAAAACAAGAGAGAAACCCTGCAGCTCGCAGACAGACTCACACAGATAAACACAGATAAACACAGATAAACAGAGAGATGTAGATGATGATGGAGGAGAGACGTGAGCACATTCTGTTCCAGACGCTTCTGATCCACCTCTGATTCTGCTGAGCATCACACAGAAATAACCGTATCCACGGCAACCGCCTCGCTGAGGACCGACAGCAGTCTGAATAAGAGAATAATGCAAACGCCTGATCCAACAAAACTAAACTAAACACCGGGACCATCAGCGACTAACTGACCCAAACTAACATTATTCAGCAGCAGCAGCGTCTGCCGTCGATTCAGGAGTGAAAGTGAGGATCAATCAGCTGCCAAACACCAGCACTTCTCTTCTGATCGGATCTTAACCATTTTATAAACCCATCAGAGCTGCATGGAGAAGAAAAGTAATAACTATATATATATATATATAATATAGTGATTAGGAGTAATCTGTAATCTGTATTATGTAATCAGACTCCAAAAATGAAGCAAAAATGTGTCTGTTCTTCAAACATCCTAGCAGTTTACAGTTGTTAGTACCTTTTAAAGTCCAAATAAAATGTACAATATTTGTTCATTAAAAAGAAAAAAAAATCAAACTGTATGTTTAGTTTTTATGTTTTATTTGAATAGATTTTTAATTATTATTTTAAAAATCCACATAAAAATGTTAAAATGTCTAATTTATTTATTAATCTATTATTTAAAAATCCGAATAAAAAGTCAAACTGTATGGTTTTTTTTAATGTTTTACTTTATTTTATTTATGATTACTGTTTAAAAAGTCCACACAAAAAAAGTTAAAATGTTTCATTTATTCATTCATTCATTATTTATTTATTTAAAAATCCAACCAAGTAGTTAACATATATATATTTTAGGCTGAATAAATAAGCTTTCTATTGATGTATGGTTTGTTAGGATAGGAGAAGATTTGCCTGAGATACAACTCTTTGAAAATCTGGAATCTGAGGGTGCAAAAATAATCACAATATTGAGAAAATTGCCTTTAAAGTTGTCCAAATGAAGTTCTTAGCAATGCATATCACTAATCAAAATGAAGCTTTGATATATTTATGGTAGGAAATTTACAAAATACTTTAATGATTTTTGGCATAAAAGAAAAATCAATCATTTTGACCCATACAATACATTTTTGGCTATAGCTACAGAAAATTTAAATTGTTGTTTTAAAATGATCATAATCAGATTAGTTACTTTAATGGATTACATTATTGCATATTTTCACACAATAGCTATAGAGGACCAGGAGAGCCACTTAAAAAAGTTTAATAATTCAAACATAAAAATTAATATAAATAAATCACTTTTCAAATGGACAGATTAGTAGACATATTTAACTAACCCTCACCTAAACACAATTATTAGACATTATTAGAAAACTAGATTAAGAAGTGAGAGAGAGAGAGAACATGAGAAATCAGAGAGTAAAAATCATTTTTAGAATTTTGGACTTCTTTTTTGGACTATGCCATAAAAAATGAATAAAACTATCCCTCACCCCACAACCAAAAAATAAAAAATAAAAAAATAAATAATAAAAAAAAAAAGTTGCAAAAATGCCCCTGTATGAGTTCTTGGTTTTATATTTAGCTAGAATATATTTAAGCATTGACACATGGTTGCAAATGTGATTTCATACAATCAAATAAACCAAAAGTTAATATGTGACCCTGGACCACAAAACCAGTCACAAGAGTCAGGTTTTTTTTTTAATTTGAGATGTATACAGCATAGATTATCACCAGAAACCTAATAAATAATCTTTCCATTGTTGTATGGTTTGTTAGGATAGGGCAATTTTTGATTGAGATATTTGCAAATCTAGTATCTGAGGGTGCCAAAAAATCTAAATACTGAGAAAATCGCCTTAGTTGTTGTTACGTATACGTACGTAAGTTGCGTAAAGTCTGTTGTGTGTGTTTCAGATTCCCATTGGTCCACCAGTCTGTCACTCTTCCACCTGGATGATGACGCCCGGTTTACGTTATCCAATCATCTCACGCCAGTGTCGTCAGAAATTGAGTCCGCCCCGGAATCGGGTCCCCTTTAGGATTACGGTGGTAATGCCTGATCAAAATTTTTTTATATTTTTATACAAATAATACATCTAATACAATGGTGTAATTATACTATAAAAAGTAATTTAATAACTTATAAATGTGTCATTATCCACAATAATTTCTTTATGGAAAAACGCATTTAAATGTTTGAAAAATAATGAATGTGTAAATCAATTTTTAAGTGTTTTTTTATATTTTCATTTGCTGTAATTTCTTGCCTCAGCATTGCTTCTGTATATATTCTTTCAGTTAGGAGACGATATGAAAGATGAATAAATGCTCATTTATTTATAATATATCCATTGTATTTATGTTAAATGTATATTCTATTCATAATAACGCATTTTTTACTATATAAAATATAACGTGATTTGGCAGGAATTGTAATCAGGCGCTAAAAATAATTCCAATAAGATCACTCTGGGTCCTAATGGAGAGCCGATTCCGGGTGGGGACTGGATTTCTCATGACACCGGTTTAAACATAGATATATATACATAGATACCGCATTGGACCGCTCCAAGCACGTAGATGCGTCCGCCATATTGGAACGGTCCACTTGACGTCATTCACCATACTGTAGGTTCGCAGACCAACGGCTGTGCAGGACTGTGGCTTTTCGAATTTTCAGTGATTACTATGAGATCTATGGGTGAATGACGTCAAGTAGACCGCAGTGAAATGGCGGATGGCTTACGTATAACGGCCCATAGAAACAGTCGCTAATGAGGCATCTACGTATATATATCTATGGGTTTAAAGTCTCGTTACTGTCGCGCGCATCAGCTCTTTGCTCATTTGTATCTGTCCACTGCTACACTTGTACGCACTCCTTTTGTTATTTGTATTGACGTCTGGTATTTCGCGTTATTATATGTCCTGAAAAGTCCTTTGTGAAACAGTGTTATACAGTGTACAGTTTTGCATTTCCTGTTCCGTCTTTGCTGTTTCTCACTGTACGTTATAGGTTATATGTTAGGAAGGAGTGAGCAGGTAAGTAGGTCACGTGACATTCATGGTACAACCACTGATCTATGGGAACAACACGGAGGACATTCTGGATGTATTATTATTATTATTACATTCTGGATAGAGACACTAGTTTAGGAGAGAGTGCCACCCGCTGTATGTTTAGTTTTTCCCCTTTAGTGAGAAGAGTTTAGTTAGGACGTTGTTACGCCGAAGACTTTTTCCCCCTACATTTTCTTTTGGGTAGTTAGCCTAGAATACAACAACTAGTTAGCTGTGTTTGTTTTATTTCTTTTATTTGGCACCTGTCGTGCTCTCCCCTTCCCACCTTCCTTCTCTTGTTATGTTGGTGTTTGAGTGTTTGCTTTTGTGAATTCTGTAAATATTGTAAATACTCTGATATCATTGCTTTTGTTTTCTCTGGGCACTGTGCAAAATAAATGGTCACTAATATCAAGATCTATTGGTCTGCCAGCATTATTGCACACGCGCGCACGCACGCACGCACGCACGCACGCACACACGCACGCACGCACGCACACACATACACACACACACGCACACACACACGTTATTTTTCCCTTTACCCCTAGTCCCGCAAGATCTAAAATATTTATTTTATAAAACTAAGGGACAGAACAGTTGTCCAAATGAAGTTCTTAGCAATGCATTTTACTAATCAGAAATTAAATTTGATATATTTATGGTAGTAAACTTACAAAAAATGTTCATCCAACATGATCTTAATATGCTAATGATTTTTGGCGTAAAAGAAAAATCAATAATTTTGACCCATACAATGTATTTTCGGCTATTGCTACAAATATACCTGTGCTACTCAAGACTGGTTTTGTGACAAGTGACATTTTAGACTTTAAAAGATGTGGAATAAAAGCACAGGTTGTATGAACTAGTGTTAAGATGATTTTTGTATTTCAAGTTTCCACAGAACTGATGTTCTTGTGTTAAACTCAATCAGCAAACAGCAGAATGATGGTTTCTGTAAACTCCAAACGATGTTCTCATTTCACTGTTTGTGTTCTCGTTCTCTTTTATTATGTGATGACTCACTGATTTATTAATAAAGATTCTGAACACAAACAGGTCTGAGAGTGATTCGGATCATCTGGAGCTTTATTGAAATGTGAAAGCCCACGTGTGTGTGTGTGATTGTGTGATTCGACAGAGTGTTCCTGAGATCTCCCTCTCTCTCACAAACACAGAACAGATGATGACGGGGTTTGTGGTAATAATAGCTCCTCATGATCACACACACCTTTGCTGAATCCATTGGAAGCGGGACACTGTGATTCATGTGGTGAATGTGCGGCGTGACTCGGACACATGAAGGCGTGTGGAGAGCGTGTCACGAGTGCCATTCACACACAGACATTCAACATTCAGCCGCTTACTTCACTGCGGATCAGCTTCATTTGCTTTTTAAATGCATATTGCAGTCTTTTTTTGAAATACAAATATCTAAAGATACATTTACTGGAGAGGAAAAATGACTTTTCTTACTTAGATGTGTTGTCTTGTTTCCCTGCCAAAATATCTACAAATACTTAAATCAAGAAGGTTTTTCTAGACGAGTAAAAATGATTGTTTTATTTTCAGAAAAAACAACACTGTAAAAAATGACCGTGAATTTAACGGTAAAAAACTGTAAAAATGCTACGGTAAAAACCTGTGAAATGGTTAACAGTAAGTTCCCCTTCTATATACGGTGAAAAACTGTGCATGTAATTTTACGGGAGTATACTGTTTTTGGAAATGAAAAAACTTAAAATTTACAGTGAATAACCGTAAATTGACATTCCCAGAATTCCCTGTTTTTCATTTTTTTTATTTGATGTTTTTTTGTTGAAATAACTTTTTCTTCTTAGTTTTTTCTTGACAGTTTTGAACATTAGGGTTGTATGTTACATCTAATGTTGTTAACTTGATGTTTTTTGCATTATTTCAGTTTTATGTTTGCTACCATGATGGTGTTTAGTGTTTGTGTGAATGATTCTGTGTACTTTCTTTAAAACCTATTATTAAAAATCTCCTTGTAACGGGCTTTGGTTCCTCATGTGATTTTATCATCACCACCTGCTTTTGGTTATCAGTGTGTTACAAAGGTACAAAACAGATTTTAGTACTTCAAAAAGTTGTTACATTACCATTGTATCAGTGAAATTACGGTATTTACCTGTGAATTTAAGTGAAAACCGTAAAAGGTAAAATTCTGGCAACCACAGCTGCCGTTTTTTTACCGTAAATTTTACGGCTTTTTTCTTTTTTTTTTTTTTTTTCCTTCAACATTTCAAAATAAGTGAATTTTTGTAGTGAAGCTAAATAATCTGGCAATGGGGTCATAAAAATGATCTTTTTTTCTGTTTGAAATAAGATTTTTTTTGCTTACCCAGCTAGCAGATTATTTTGACTAGTTTTTTTTCTGAAAACAAAACAGTAATTTTTACTCGTCTAGAAAATCCTTCTTGATTTAAGAATTTTTAGATATTTTGGCTGGAAACAAGTCAATCTAAGTAAGAAAAGCATTTTTTGCAGTGCAGAAAAATAAACCACACTAAAGAAAAAAAGGCGTATCTTACTTAGCATTTTTGTCTTGTTTCTAGTCAAAATATATAAATATTTTTAAATTAAGATGCATTTACTAGAAAAGCAAAAGCAAATTTTTGTTTCCAGAGGGAAATAGTGCATTTTGCTGAACAACAAGACCAAAAATGTTATGTCATTTTGCTTATCTAGTAAAAGTAATTTGCCAATGGGGTTAGCAAAGAATCTTATTTCAAACAGAAAACAAGATTATTTTTCTTACCCCATTGGCAGATTATTTTGCTTGTTTCAAGCAAAAACACACTTCATTTTGAGTAGTTTTTTTCTGAAAACAAGACAATCATTATTATTAGTTTAGAAAATCCTTCTTGAGTTAAGAATTTTATGATATTTTGACTAGAAACAAGTCAAAAATACTAAGTAAAATAAGTTTTTTTTGCAGCGTAATTCAAAGAGAAAACAATATTATATTTCAGATTCCATTGGCAGATATTTTTCTAGTTTGAAGCAAAAACTCACTTTATTTTAATACATTTATACATAAAAAAGACTTAATGTCTTGAGTAATTTTGCTTCTCCAGTAAATGTATCTTGATTTATGAATGTTTAGATATTTGCGCTTGAAATTTTTTTTTAAAAAAAATAATATGAAGAACACCATCTTGCAGTATAACATTTTGAACCTCATAGCAAGATCTAAAACAAAGAATCAAAGAATTGATCAAAATCAATAACAGAAATGGGGAATCATAAAGTACTCATACTCAAAATTCATAGCTTACAATTTATAAAATAAATGAATGTAAGATACTTTTATGATTACAATCAAACATCAACTGAGTCATTAAAATACAAACACATCAGAGAACAGTGTGTGTGTGTGTGTGTGTGTGTGTGTGTGTGTGTGTGTGTGTGTTTATAAAGGCTAATTTCACTGGAACAGGAAATGCACACAAGTGAAGCACCCACAACTTCCTGCTAGTGTCTTACCATAGTAACCCTCATCACAACACTTGATCAGCATCAGCCTGAACTTCACTGACCTGCAGAATGACCTGTTTACCTGAAATATTCCTGTGTTACACGTGTGTCAGTCACTATAGTCCTTCAGCATCTCAACCTGCAACAAGACCAACAGCAATCATTCATCAAAAATACAGGAAAACATGAAATATTATTAGTTTTCTATGTGAATATCTATTAAACTGTAACTGATTGCTGTGATGCAAAGCTGGATTTTCAGCATCATTACTGCAGTCTTCAGTGTCACATAATCCTTCAGAAATCATTCTAATATGCTGATTTCCTGCTTAACAAACTTTTATGATTATTATTAATGTTGAAAACATTAAGGTTTTGTGGAAACTTTCACACATTTTATTTTTCAGGATTCACTGATGAATAGAAAGTTCAAAAGAACAGCATTTATTTAAAATAGAAATCTTTCGAAACATTATAAATGTCTGTTCTGTCACTTTTGATCAGTTTAATGCTTCCTTGAATAATGAACAGAAGTGTGACAGTCCATATGAGTTCTCAGAACAGATCTGCTGTTGTCTGATCTCAGCTCACAGTACCATCAGCTCTAAATAACAGCGAAGCTCCATCTGTGATGTGAAGATGAATGAGGAGGCGGATGATATTCCTGTAAGTGACACTAGTGACAATCTCACACCAGCAGGGGTCTCCTCACACACACACACACACACACACACACACACACACACACACACACACACACACACACAGTCTTCAGTTATGAGTATGAGCGAGTGTGAAATGAATGTGGTACGAGAAGAACAAATGTGTGTGTAACTGTAAGATCACGTCTCAGCTGTTCATCACACACATACACATATACAAACAGTTCCGAGAAGAACATGTTACCCACAATGCATCACTTACTGTAGTTTGCTGTCTCAGAATAACTATTTGCATGTCATCGATGAGACAGAGAAACATGCATCTGTTTTATCAGTGTGTTTTACTCTCTTCTATTTCATGTGTTTATATTTGAATTTTATTTTGTTTTATTAACATTACAGGCCATCTGATATTAGCGTGAGTTTGTTTCTTCAGATTTGTATAAATGTGTGATTCCATCACTGTTTCACCAATGGATCCTCTGGAGTGAATGGGTGCCGTCAGAATGAGAGTCCAAACAGTTGATAACCACACCACTCCAGTCCATCAGTTAACATTTTGAGAAGACAAAAGCTAAAACAAATACATCATTAAGATGTTTTGAACTCAAATATGAGTCCATAATCCATAATCACACTTCCTCCAGTGAAAATGTGGAATCAGGAAAGAAATCTGCACAGATCAAGCACCGCTTACATGCCAAAACAGCTCTAAAACACTCCAAACTTTAAATGTGGAATGTGTTATTGAAGCACACAGTAAGATTTGGTAAGAGTTGGTTTCTTTTGTGGAAATTGCATTAATTCCATCACTTGCTCACCAATGGATGTGAATGGGTGCCATCAGAATGAGAGTTTGAACAGCTGATAAAACAGCACAATGATCCACAAGTAATCCACACCACTCCAGTCCATCAGTTAACATCTGGAGAAGACAAAAGATCATTAATCCATCATTAAAACGTTTTTAAAATACAAGTGCATAATCCATAAAAACACTTTCTCCAGTGAAAAAGTGTTCTGGTCTCAAACATGAAAGAAATCTGCACAGATCAAGCACCGTTTACAAGCCAAAACAGCTCTAAACTTTAAAGCGTTTGTCTTCTCAATATGTGAACTGATGGACTGGAGTGGTGTGGATTATTGTGATGTTTTTATCAGCTGTTCGGACTCTCATTCTGACGGCACCCATTCAGGATCCATTGGCGAGCAAATAAACAAACTTTCATCTACAAAGTGCACAACCCTCCAGGACTAAAAGTGATTTGGATTATGAGAGTGGAATGAGTTATTAAAGCACACAGTAAGATGAGTTGGTTTCTTTATCAGATTTGTGGAAATACGTCATTCCATTACTGTCTCACCAATGGATGTGAATGGGTGCCGTCAGAATGAGAGTCCAAACAGCTGTTAAAAACATCACAATTCACTCCAGAGGATCCATTGGTGAGACAGTGATGCAATGTCACATTTATACAAATCTGATTTAGAAACAAACTGATCCTAATCTGGGATGGTCTTAGGGTGAGCACATTTCCTGCTAATTTTCATTTTGGTTTCTGGCTGAACTATTCCTTTAAATGCAGTTACTCATTTGAGATTTTCTGTCATCTTTTACTCACCATCATGTTGTCCAAATGGATTTAACATTCTCCTGTGGAACACAAAAGGTTAATCTGGTTAGTTACTACACAAGTAGTCTTGCTGCATGGTTAATACAAGTTACATAATTAGAGCACAAATGCACAAAAAACATGAGGTTTATGAATAATATGTGAAGTAAAACATTAAAACTGCAGTGACACTGGCTAATTAAAGCCTGAAAGAGCAAATGCAATATTCCCTGTAATAAAGCTGATCAATGATTTATTGATCACAGCTGGATCAATTTCTGTCTTTCTGACCGTGAAATCGGCGACTCGTTCATGAAGGAGATAAAAGCGTGGTAATAGCCGCTGTGTTTGTGACTGGAGGGACGTCATCGCCATATTCAGAGTCCATTGATCTGGAAGAAGGTGAAAGGTCAAAGTTCCCCGTTCAGACGGAGAGTGGAGCTCAGGGTCAATACAGCCTGATGGAGATTGAGCGCATTTGAATGTGACCGTCACGCCGGAGGTCAAGGGTCAGCCGGAGGTTGGGTTGACCGTCTGAAGGCCTTTATAAAGCCTCATGTGTCAATATTATATGACAGGCGTGACCAATCTGAGATCAGAACACCAGACTGAATTATCACCAGACGTGGCTGATGTGAATCGACTGCGATTAAATAAACCACAGCTGATGAATTGATTCTTTCATTCATTCATATCATGTCAACGTGATGAAGCATCTACATCTGAGAAACTATTTTAATAAATGTCCCAGCATTTTTTTTCCAATATAACAATAGTCTGAGATTATGAGATTATGAGTATAAGTGTCTTCATGTATGTTTGATTATCCAGATGTGGAATCTGGATGCTGTTTTATCATCAATAATGACAATTTAGATTTATTTGAGGGAGGAAAAAAATTGTGTTAAAGCCATTGCACACTGAGTCAGAAATTTTCATATGCTTTTTTTTTTTTGGTTTTCTCATATTCATCATCCTTTCCTATCAAAATGCTGGTTACGGAATGCGAAAATGCAGAAAATCAAACCTGATCCAAATTTTTTATGACAGACAAAAGTTTCGGAGGCAGTGTGTAAACTCGACTGACATAACGTGAGGTCGTATTTATTTTATAATGTGTGAAAATTTCAGACGAAAATTTTGTACTTAGTGTGCAATGACCTTTAGTATTCTGCAGAGTAAAGAATTACAGGTTTTAATTATGGTAGTATAGATTGCATTATTTTATGTATAATCATTTTACTGTGCAAATTAATTTTAAAATCAATTTTTCTGTTTTTTATTGTTAACCATTCCTACTGTTTTTAATTAATTTAAATCAATTTTAAAATCATGTAAAATGTTCTTCTGTTTGTGTGATTATTATTTTAAATTTTTATGACTATGATTTTATGCTATTCCTCTTATGTACAGCACTTTGAATTACCATTGTGTATGAAATGTGCTATATAAATAAACTTGCCTTGCCTTGCCTAGTATGATCATTTTGCAGTGAACAATTCTTTTAAAAGGCAGCATCCAGAAGTGAAATCTGCAGACTTGTGTATCTTTACCAGCAGATCTACACCAATAACCATTAAACCGTTTTAAACAAGCATCTTCAACTGTTCAGACTGATGGCCCCGCCCTAAACTCACGTGATTGGTCGAGTTAGTGATTGACAGGTCTGGGTTTGACTTCATGTCTTGTGAGCGTCTCGTCCTGTGAGAGATGAACATGATCTTTATTAGAAACACCATGAGAAACACTGAGTGAATCCAGAGTGAGTCTTGATCAGAATAACAGAAACACATTTCTACATGTTATATAGCAAATCTCAAGTAACTTATTTTTTATTTTGTCACAAAAATAAACTGTATTATCAACCAGCTTTAATCCCATAAATGCAACTATAATATGATTTTCAGTTGCTGTTAAAAACCTGTGGCTCGTTCCTGTGACGGTTTGCAGCTCATATCTCGATTCGACCCCCCTCACGATCTTAATCCAGCATTAATACGATTCAGCCAATTTTATTTTATTTATATTTTACAAATCTTTCGCTAGCCTAACTACTGCACAGACTGCTGTGAGCTGATGCAGTGACAGGTTCGCCGTTCTCTCCAACATTACATAACCATTTAAACGTCATCTTTACTTTCTTACATTTAATGAAGATTTGAGATATTAGCCGTCAATCGCTCCCTGTCTCTGACACTGTGCTCCGCTGAATTATAGGAACCGGACGTGTTTTTTTTTCTCTCAACCAAACTCTGTTCCGGATCTGCATAAACTGCATTGCAATTAGGGGTGTGCTATATTTGAACAGAGACGTGAAAATGAAGAATTGAAACTTAAATCTTTATAATTCATGGACAAAAACATTTTGTAATATGATTTTGATGAACATTTTCCATGTCAATGCAATATCTGATTTAAAAATTTCAAAGGATGAATTTTGAAAGTTTAAGTTTTCATCTGATATATCATTTCTTATTATTTCTAAAGTGTAATAGGGAAAAAGGCAACAAGGAAGTCTGTTTGTGAAAAAGGTTAGACCTCCTGTTATGAAGTAGATTATTGAGGTGCACTCTTGTCATAAATTACTTTTCCTACACAATTTGTAACACAACATGTAAAATATCTATTTAGGAGCCTTAGACCTTTCTAATGATATATAGTTTGTCATGATTAGATTAGGATTTATTTGTAAAATGGTAAAGTAAACTTGGGCATCCCACAGAGTGGACGGTGACAGCTATAAAATGTTGATAGGCAAGTGTTTCTAGCTAAGAATCTTTAAATCACTTTACTCTGACATAATAGCTTTGTGTGTTTATTCTTTAATGTTTATTTTTTTATGTTTAATGGTGATTTTTTTTTCATTACATTATTACATTATTTTTCAAGTTTATTATGTCTTGTTTTACTGTTGTTTTACTGCTGTTTGATAACCTAATGTTCAGGGGTAAATCTTTAAAATAAAAAAGTTCTCCAGAATCAGGAGAGAATCGTGATCTTTATTCTAAGCAAAAAAAATTGTGATTCTCATTTTATTCAGAATCGTGCAGCTCTAATGTCGGTCAGACCAATGTGTGTCACTGAACACACTGCACTACTCCTGTCACATACACACTCAAACACCCAATTCTATATGATTTATAAACTTGTTTCCTCATTAGGACAAAATTTTTTTTTGTCCCCATAACCCTGGGTATACCTGAACCACACACACACACACACACACACACACACACACACACACACACACACATGTTGGGTTTACATGTTTTATGGGGACATTCCATAGGCGTAATGGTTTTTATACTGTACAAACCGTACTTTCTATCAGCCTACACCTACCCTACACCTAAACCTAGCCCTCACAGGAGATTGTGCACACTTTTACTTCCTCAAAAAAAACTCATTGTGCATGATTTATAAGCCTGTTTCCTCATGGGGACACACACACTCACACTCACACACACACACACACACACACACACACACACACACACACACACACACACACACACACACACACACACACACACACACACACACACACACACACACACACACACACACACACACACACACACACACACACACACACACACACACACACACACACACACACACACACACACACACACACACACACACACACACACACACACACACACACACACACACACACACACACACACACCCACACACACACACACACACACACACACACTCACACACACACACACACACACACACACACACACACACACACACCACACACACACACACACTCACACACACACTCACCACACACACTCACACACACACACACACACACACACAACACACACACACACACACACACACACACACACACACACACACACACACACACACACACACACACACACACACACACACACACACACACACACACACACACACACACACACACACACACACACACACACACACACACACACACACACACACACACACACACACACACACACACACACACACACACACACACACACACACACACACACTCACACACACACACACACACACACACACACACACACACACACCACACACACACACACACACACACACACAACACACACACACACACACACACACACACACACACACACACACACACACACACACACACACACACACACTCACACACACACACACACACACACACACACACACACACACACACACACACACACACACACACCACACACACACACACACACACACACACACTCACACACACACACACACACACACACACACACACACACACACACACACACACACACACTCACACACACACACACACACACACACACACACACACACACACACACACACACACACACACACACACTCACACACACACACACACACACACACACACACACACACACACACACACACACACACACACACACACACACACACACACACACTCAACACACACACACACACACACACACACACACACACACACACACACACACACAACACACACACACTCACACACACACACTCACACACACACACACACACACACACACACACACACACACACACACACACACACACACACACACACACACACACACACACACACACACACACACACACTCACACACACTCACACACACACACACACACACACACACACACACACACACACACACACACACACACACACACACACACACACACACACACACACACACACACACACACACACACACACACACACACACACACACACACACACACACACACACACACACACACACACACACACACACGAAACTACTAGTTCATTATTTAATGCCAGGCTAAATAATCTTTCTTATATTAAGCATTTTAAAAATTGCATGTAGAAAAAATATGTACAATAACAGCTTGAAATTTTGTCATTTACATGTTGTAACAGAAATTATTAACAAGATCTAAAAATAAAAACTAATTCCACGACTAACATTTAAACGCATGCATAATTAAATGCATAAATTCATGTTATTTCACTGACAGAAGTTCAGCTGCAGTATTAATGTCATGAAGAGAAAACAAAAGACTCACTGTTACTGATTCATCATCAGCTCAAAGCATTATGGGTAGAATCTCTCATCAGTCTATTCTGATTCATCAAGACAGTTTCACTGATGATCCTTTATAAACCCAAAACCCAGGATAGAGCGGCTGAGTGAATGTGGTGTGGACTGTGTGGATGAGGCTCATTGTGTCAGAGACGCTGTAGAAGGACAGAGTTCCTGCACTGTGATCCACAAACACTCCTATTCTACCAATGATGGACTTTACAGGGAGAACAGTCTGTATGTTATTGTGTTTGAATGAGTAACTGGAGGAAGAGCAGAACAAACTCCAGGACTGATCATTATATCCAAACACACACTCAACACCCGATCCCTTCCTGCTGATGCTCTTATATGACACTGATATAAACACATAACCAGAATCATCTCCACTCCACTCCAGCTCCCAGTAACAGCGTCCACACACACTCTCTCTACACAACACCTGAAACACATCAAATCTGTCTGGATGATCAGGATACGGCTGATCTGTGTCAGTGTAAGTAATCACTCTGTTGCTCTCAGACAGACGGAGGCGTTCATTCACTGTGTTCAGATCCAGATTGAGCTGATGGGAATCTGATGGAGATAAAACACATCAGAATCAGGAATTATGAATCTGTTTGATCTTTTCATGTAGCTGAACTCTTCATGTTCAGTGTATCATCAGTGTCTCAGTACAGATGAGCAGATATCCTGTGCAAATCATCATTTACATTATCAATTAGAAAACTCTTCTTTCACCTTCTACAGGAAGAACATGAACACACAGTTTTTCTGCTTGTTTTCTTACTGACTTACATTGTAGGAAGTCCTTCCTGGTCCAGAGATCAATGTTGGTGAATGTGACTGTGGAAATCAACAGACATGAACAGTGTGATTCTCATGATCCTGCATCCATTCCTAAGACATTTCTAATATGATGTTCTCCATGATATGAGATGATGATCAATCTCCAGGACTTTACCTCTGTCTGAGATCTTCTTGAGCTGCTCTTTGCAGAAATCCTCCAGTTTGTCTCTCAGCTGATGGACAGATTCTCTCAGGACATCAAAAGAGAAGAGAGAACTGAAGAGATCATTATTTCCGTCTGTAGATTCAGGAGGTGCTGAGAGAGACTGGAAACTCTACAGAAAACAGAAATCAAAACTCATCAGCTCCACACTTCACCCAATAACCTGCACCAACATCAGATTTGACTGATCTTTAGTAACTCAATCCAGCACTTTCACAGCATCAGCTTCATTCTTCTCATATTCATTATATAACATTAGAGCTACAGAATCTAGTATTTGACACTTACACTGTATGTGAACTTTCTAGGAAATAGTTTGGATGATAAAACATCTGCTACTAACATAAATGTCCATCTAACAGCTCAAGCACATCAATGGAGTCTCATTGTAGAGTTGAATAGATTTGCTCAGGAAAAGCAGCTCAAAGGCTACGATTAGATTGACCATGATTTATAACTTTAGAGACACTGAAACATTGTTAATATACCAACGTGATCTCATGATAATTCGTATGTATTTTACATAAAATGTGGTTTTACAAAACGTACATTTACTTACATTTTTTCAAACACTAAAACATACAATACTGACATATTTACAGCATCTAAACGTACAAATACTTACGTATTTTTTAGCATTTTAACGTCAAATACTGACGTTTTCACTACACATAAAAACAAATCCTTATGAATATTGAATAAATGTAATTATTATTGCTGTTTTTAGTTGTCATACCAATGGCATTGTTTTCAATTGCATTATTAAATAGTTTAATCATTTACTTAATATGAAATTATAACATTTCATTCTGTTCTGTGTGATTTCTGTTGCCAGCTTGTTTCCAAGAATAGGTCCACATAATGTTAAACAAGACTAATTTACACTTTAAACCCTTAAAATAAATAACATTTCTGCAATCGTTTAACCAATCGTTTAAAAATAACTTAGTTTGCCGTAGTGGGACACAAAAGGCGTTTTCTTCGACAACCTCAAACAAACCTACTGTATTCCACCAGAGAGGACTGCAGCTACAAAGGCATCGTCATTTGGATTATTTTTTGGTACGTCTGTTGACATTTTTGCAATAAATAAATGATTGTGATTGGACTTTTCTGTCTGTCATGTATTTCTTTATTACTGTGCTGAGAGAGTTATGGTTAACGTTAGGTTTAGATGTAGGAGTAGGATTAGTGACTATAAAAAATATTTTTATGCTATATTGTTACTAAAATGGTCATTTCCCTATATATTTTGGTCAGTTAGGTTTTATATCCTTTTATAATCGCTAGGTTTAGGTTTGGGTGTAGATTTCGTCTGAAATCTAAATCGCATATTAATAAAATGATAAAAAGGCATTGATATGAATATCTTAATGAAATGAAAGAAACGTAAATATTTTTTAGTTTTTTAGATAA
Organism: Garra rufa; assembly: GCF_049309525.1. Classification (NCBI taxonomy): domain Eukaryota; kingdom Metazoa; phylum Chordata; class Actinopteri; order Cypriniformes; family Cyprinidae; genus Garra; species Garra rufa. The sequence continues at coordinate 294,277 of NC_133370.1, forward strand.
AAATATGTAGCTATTTTTACATTTTAAATGTCTACATTTTATGTTTTAGCATCAATTAAAATTTACAAAAAGGTACGTTTTGTGCCTCTAAACGTTACATATAAATACCTACGAATAACCAATGAGACCAGGCTGAATATACAGCCTCACTTAATGTTTGGGGTCTTCATGGTCAAATTTAGGCAAATAAAAATCAGTTTTATCAGGTTTGTGATTAACAATCCTCAAAATTGTTCAAATGTTGGTGAAGTTTTGAACTGTTGGTGGCGCTAGAGGTGTTTGACAGCTAAATATATCTTCCAGAAGAAAGAGCTGAGAGAAATGATTCCTAAGAGATTTCCAGAGCTGAATGCCATTTGTAAGCAGCGTCTCTTTCTTCAGAAGATGATCAGATGAAAGTCTGACTGATGATTATATAATAAGACACTGATGAAATGTTTCTCTGTGAGACTGGTTTCACAGCAGGATCTGGCTCAAGTCCACTATGATGGTGTTCTTCTAGATCTCTGTTACCTGCAGGAACTGGATGTGATCCTGTGTGTGTGAAAGCTGCTCCAGCTCAGCGTCTCTCCTCCTCAGATCATTGATCTCCTGCTCCAGTCGCTCCAGTCGTCCTTCAGCTCGACTCACTGCTCGCTTTTCCTGATCTCTGATCAGCCGTATCAGCTCAGAGCGGCTTCTCTCAATGGAGCGGATGAGCTCAGTAAAGATCCTCTCACTGTCCTCCACTGCTGTCTGTGCAGAGCGCTGTTAGGACACACAGTGATTCAGGCTTCAGTGGGACTGAAAGAGACAAGAGAGTCTGAACTGAGACTGAGACAAACTTCTCTTCTTCTCCAGACTCACCTTATGAGACTCCACAGCCTCTCTCAGCTGCTGAACATCTTTCTCTCTCTGCTGGATTCTCTGCTGGAACGTCTTCTGCGTCTCCTTCAGCTGCTTCTGCAGGACAAACGGATGATAGTGAATGTCACAGAAAACTACTGACACTAAGTCATCATCTGAACAGATGAATCCAGTAAAAGTGGAGCTGATAACTAATGGCTGTAGATTCAAACTTCAGAAGTGATGATCGGTATAATCATCTTATTATCATGAAACACAAGGAATGCTTCACTCTGCATGCGTAAGTATTATAAAAGTGAAACTAACACAGACGTAGAGCTTCACACTGACAGTGTTTCTGTGTTCTGTGTGATTAAGATGCGGCTCTACACAGAAAATAAACAGAATATTGGATCACTGCACTGAGTATTAACTTGATTATTAGTTTTAAATACCTGTTTCTCTGTCCTCTGATCTGCAGCTGATACAATGTCGTGGTTTTTATGTTCAATAATCGTACACAGCATACATATACATTTCTGATCAGTGCGACAGAAAACCTCAAGGATCTTCTCATGTTTCTGGCAGATCATCTCCTGCAGTCGTCCAGTGGCTTCAGTCACATTGTGTGGTTTTCCTGAATGAAACTCCTCATGCCGCTCAAAATGAGTTTGACAGTAAGACTCCAGACACACCAGACAGGACTTGACAGCTTTGTATTTTCTTCCAGTACAGACGTCACACTCCACATCTCCAGCTCCAGCGTAACAGTCAGCAGGAAGTTTGGTCTTCTTCAGTTTCTCCACCACTTCAGCCAGCATGGTGTTTCTAGCTAAAGCAGGTCTTGGACTGAAGGTCTGTCTGCACTGAGGGCAGCTGTAGACTCTCATCTGATCCTCCTGATCCCAGCATCTCCTAATACAGCTCTTACAGTAACTGTGTCCACAGGGAATGGCCACTGGATCCTTCAGGAGATCCAGACATACTGAACATGTGAACTCCTTCTGATCCACCGAAATTCTGGCTTCTGCCATTTTACTGCTTGAATACAGACACAAACACACAACAGCTCAACTGCACTTCAGTTTCTCTTTCTCTGAACTCACGTGATTCCTGTTTCCTGGTTCTGTGTTTGAGTGACGTGTGCAAAACAGGTGTGTCTGTTAGTCTGCTTCTGCTGAGTTTAGTTTCAACACACCTGACTGTTAATAAAATAAATGCAAAGATCTTGACTTGGGGAGTGATTCTCCTGGACTAGTAATGGGGAACATTAATAATGAAATGTCTACTACATGTCAGCCTCAGACAAACATTCAAAGAAAACAGGTTATAGAAAAGCAAAACAACAGCCTTAAAAACTGCAGTAACACTGAAGTCCAAAGTATACTTCGACTGTCCCTCTTTTGTGACGTCCATGTGACATAATCTTCATCATCAGAAGTGTCTGTGGATGTCTGTGGACACTGTCTGCTTGCAGCTCAATGTTTGTTACATGTACAACAGCACAGGCGTGAGGTGAATGTTGAGACAGAATGAGTCTACTAGTGCTACTGCACATTTATCAAACTCATCCATCCACATTCATCCTCATTTGAGTATACTGAACGTGGAAAGTGAAGTAAACCCAGGCCTTGAGTGTTTCAGAAATGAGAAAGAGGACGACACAAGTAGCACTTTCTTAAAATCACAAGGAAAAATCTCAGCAATGGGAGACACTGGCAGAAAACAGAGTGAATCCAAAA
>NC_133370.1:297343-302343 GCF_049309525.1 Garra rufa
TAGGATTCCGGCGGTAATGCCTGATCAAATATGTTTTATATTTTTATAAAAAGCAACATACATATAATACATCTAATACAATGGTGTAATTATACTATTAAAAAAGTAATTTAATAACTTATAAATGTGTCATTATCCACAATAATTTCTTTATGGAAAAACGCATTTAAATGTTTGAAAAATAATGAATGTGTAAATCAATTTTTAAGTGTTTTTTTATATTTTCATTTGCTGTAATTTCTTGCCTCAGCATTGCTTCTTTATATATTATTTCAGTTAGGAGACGATATGAAAGATGAATAAATGCTCTTTATTTATAATATATCCATTGCATTTATGTTAAATGTATATTCTATTCATAATAACGCATTTTTTACTATATAAAATATAACGTGATTTGGCAGGAATTGTAATCAGGCGCTAAAAATAATTCCAATAAGATCACTCTGGGTCCTAATGGAGAGCCGATTCCGGGTGGGGACTGGATTTCTCATGACACCGGTTTAAACATAGATATATATACATAGATACCGCATTGGACCGCTCCAAGCACGTAGATGCGTCCGCCATATTGGAACGGTCCACTTGACGTCATTCACCATACTGTAGGTTCGCAGACCAACGGCTGTGCAGGACTGTGGCTTTTCGAATTTTCAGTGATTACTATGAGATCTATGGGTGAATGACGTCAAGTAGACCGCAGTGAAATGGCGGATGGCTTACGTATAGACGGTTTCATCGGGCGCACGCGCCTGGACCTAAGTTAACTTCCGGTCTGTGTTTGTTTATCTGTCTGGTTCGTGTCGCGGGCTACAAACGCAGCTAATAATGAGTAATGAAGTTGGTCTCAGGTTATTGTGCTGTGGTATGTGTTTCCCAAACATCTATTTATTTGTGGCGACCTGCCACGATATAAAAACCGACTGATTTTCCAATAGACTTCGTTAAATAAACGTTATGCACGTTCAAAAATCAAACCGAGGCGTGGGTGTTTTTATATCACTGTATTTCTGAAGAAAGACTGTCTTTAGAAAATGTCATTTTCATTTCATCCTGCATAAGGCAGCGTTTTTAAATTAAGAATTTGCTCAATTTAAATTTGCTGTCTATACCATTACCGGGGAAACCTCGTTTCTCGTGCTTAAAGCACCTCCTGCTGGTAGATAATGAGTTTGCATTTTTAATAAATCAGTCTAATTTACACAGCCAACATATTTCGCTTGTTATTACAAAAATAATCTACTCTAGAAGGATTTAGCTGTTGTTATTGATTCTATTTTGTGGCCTACCGGAAGTTAAGTTTGGGCCACAAAAGCGCGCATGCGCAGTAACGTTTGTTTATGTTGTTGCCGTTGAAACCGTCTATAACGGCCCATAGAAACAGTCGCTAATGAGGCATCTACGTATATATATCTATGGGTTTAAAGTCTCGTTACTGTCGCGCGCATCAGCTCTTTGCTCATTTGTATCTGTCCACTGCTACACTTGTACGCACTCCTTTTGTTATTTGTATTGACGTCTGGTATTTCGCGTTATTATATGTCCTGAAAAGTCCTTTGTGAAACAGTGTTATACAGTGTACAGTTTTGCATTTCCTGTTCCGTCTTTGCTGTTTCTCACTGTACGTTATAGGTTATAGGTTATAGGTTAGGAATGAGTGAGCAGGTAAGTAGGTCACGTGACATTCATGGTACAACCACTGATCTATGGGAACAACACGGAGGACATTCTGGATAGAGACACTAGTTTAGGAGAGAGTGCCACCCGCTGTATGTTTAGTTTTCCCCTTTAGTTAGAAGAGTTTAGGAGGACGTTGTTACGCCGAAGACTATTTTTCCCCTACATATTCTTTTGGGTAGTTAGCCTAGAATACAACAACTAGCTAGCTGCGTTTTGTTTTATTTCTTTTATTTGGCACCTGTCGTGCTCTCCCCTTCCCACCTTCCTTCTCTTGTTATGTTGGTGTTTGAGTGTTTGCTTTTGTGAATTCTGTAAATATTGTAAATACTCCTGATATCATTGATTTTGTTTTCTCTGGGCACTGTGCAAAATAAATGGTCACTAATATCAAGATCTATTGGTCTGCCAGCATTATTGCACACACACACACACACACACACACACACACACACACACACACACACACACACACACACACACTCACTCACACACACACACACACACACACACACACACACACACACACACACACACACACACTCACTCACACACACACACACACACACACACACACACACACTCACTCACACACACACACACACACACACACACACACACACACACACACACACACACACACACACACACACTCACTCACACACACACACACACACACACACACACACACACACACACACACACACACACACACACACACACACACACACTCACTCACTCACTCACTCTCTCACACACACACACACACACACACACACACACAAACACACACACACACACACACACGTTATTTTTCCCTTTACCCCTAGTCCCGCAAGATCTAAAATATTTATTTTATAAAACTAAGGGACAGAACAGTTGTCCAAATGAAGTTCTTAGCAATGCATTTTACTAATCAGAAATTAAATTTGATATATTTATGGTAGTAAACTTACAAAAAAATGTTCATCCAACATGATCTTAATATGCTAATGATTTTTGGCATAAAAGAAAAATCAATAATTTTGACCCATACAATGTATTTTCGGCTATTGCTACAAATATACCTGTGCTACTCAAGACTGTTTTGTGACAAGTGACATTTTAGACTTTAAAAGATAAATAAAAGCACAGGTTGTATGAACTAGTGTTAAGATGATTTTTGTATTTCAAGTTTCCACAGAACTGATGTTCTTGTGTTAAACTCAATCAGCAAACAGCAGAATGATGGTTTCTGTAAACTCCAAACGATGTTCTCATTTCACTGTTTGTGTTCTCGTTCTCTTTTATTATGTGATGACTCACTGATTTATTAATAAAGATTCTGAACACAAACAGGTCTGAGAGTGATTCGGATCATCTGGAGCTTTATCGAAATGTGAAAGCCCACGTGTGTGTGTGATTCGACAGAGTGTTCCTGAGATCTCCCTCTCTCTCACAAACACAGAACAGATGATGACGGGGTTTGTGGTAATAATAGCTCCTCATGATCACACACACCTTTGCTGAATCCATTGGAAGCGGGACACTGTGATTCATGTGGTGAATGTGCGGCGTGACTCGGACACATGAAGGCGTGTGGAGAGCGTGTCACGAGTGCCATTCACACACAGACATTCAACATTCAGCCGCTTACTTCACTGCGGATCAGTTTCATTTGCTTTTTAAATGCATATTGCAGTCTTTTTTTGAAATACAAATATCTAAAGATACATTTACTGGAGATGAAAAATGACTTTTCTTACTTAGATGTGTTGTCTTGTTTCCCTGCCAAAATATCTACAAATACTTAAATCAAGAAGGTTTTTCTAGACGAGTAAAAATGATTGTTTTATTTTCAGAAAACACAACACTGTAAAAAATGACCGTGAATTTAACGGTAAAAAACTGTAAAAATGCTACGGTAAAAACCTGTGAAATGGTTAACAGTAAGTTCCCCTTCTATATACGGTGAAAAACTGTGCATGTAATTTTACGGGAGTATACTGTTTTTGGAAATGAAAAAACTTAAAATTTACAGTGAATAACCGTAAATTGACATTCCCAGAATTCCCTGTTTTTAATTTTTTTTTATTTGATGTTTTTTTGTTGAAATAACTTTTTCTTCTTAGTTTTTTCTTGACCGTTTACATTAGGGTTGTATGTTACATCTAATGTTGTTAACTTGATGTTTTTTGCATTATTTCAGTTTTATGTTTGCTACCATGATGGTGTTTAGTGTTTGTGTGAATGATTCTGTGTACTTTCTTTAAAACCTATTATTAAAAATCTCCTTGTAACAGGCTTTGGTTCCTCATGTGATGTTATCATCACCACCTGCTTTTGGTTATCAGTGTGTTACAAAGGTACAAAACAGATTTTAGTACTTCAAAAAGTTGTTACATTACCATTGTATCAGTGAAATTACGGTATTTACCTGTGAATTTAAGTGAAAACCGTAAAAGGTAAAATTCTGGCAACCACAGCTGCCGTTTTTTTACCGTAAATTTTACGGCTTTTTTTTTTTTTTTCTTCAACATTTCAAAATAAGTGAATTTTTGCTTGAAACAAGCTAAATAATCTGGCAATGGGGTCAGAAAAATGATCTTTTTTCTGTTTGAAATAAGATTTTTTTTTTGCTTACCCAGTTAGCAGATTATTTTGACTAGTTTTTTTTCTGAAAACAAAACAGTAATTTTTACTGGTCTAGAAAATCCTTCTTGATTTAAGAATTTTTAGATATTTTGGCTGGAAACAAGTCAATCTAAGTAAGAAAAGCATTTTTTGCAGAGCAGAAAAATAAACCACACTAAAGAAAAAAAGGCGTATCTTACTTAGCATTTTTGTCTTGTTTCTAGTCAAAATATATAAATATTTTTAAATTAAGATGCATTTACTAGAAAAGCAAAAAGCAAAAGCAAATTTTTGTTTCCAGAGGGAAAAAGTGCATTTTGCTTAAAAACGAGACTAAAAATGTCATTTTGCTTATCTAGTAAAAGTAATCTGCCAATGGGGTTAGCAAAGCATCTTATTTCAAACAGAAAACAAGATTATTTTTCTTACCCCATTGGCAGATTATTTTGCTTGTTTCAAGCAAAAACACACTTCATTTTGAGTAATTTTTTCTGAAAACAAGACAATCATTATTATTAGTTTAGAAAATCCTTCTTGAGTTAAGAATTTTATGATATTTTGACTAGAAACAAGTCAAAAATACTAAGTAAAATAAGTTTTTTTTGCAGCGTAATTCAAAGAGAAAACAATTTTATTTTTCAGATTCCATTGGCAGATATTTTTCTAGTTTGAAGCAAAAAGTCACTTTATTTTAATACATTTATATATAA
>NC_133370.1:307343-362150 GCF_049309525.1 Garra rufa
CAGTGAACAATTCTTTTAAAAGGCAGCATCCAGAAGTGAAATCTGCAGACTTGTGTATCTTTACCAGCAGATCTACACCAATAACCATTAAACCGTTTTAAACAAGCATCTTCAACTGTTCAGACTGATGGCCCGCCCTAAACTCACGTGATTGGTCGAGTTAGTGATTGACAGGTCTGGGTTTGACTTCATGTCTTGTGAGCGTCTCGTCCTGTGAGAGATGAACATGATCTTTATTAGAAACACCATGAGAAACCCTGAGTGAATCCAGAGTGAGTTTTGATCAGAATAACAGAAACACATTTCTACATGTTATATAGCAAATCTCAAGTAACTTATTTTTTATTTTGTCACAAAAATAAACTGTATTATCAACCAGCTTTAATCCCATAAATGCAACTATAATATGATTTTCAGTTGCTGTTAGAAACCTGTGGCTCGTTCCTGTGGCGGTTTGCAGCTCATGATGTCGGTTAGAGCTGCACAATTAATCGTTAAAAGATCGCGATCTCGATTCGACCCCCCTCACGATCTTAATCCAGCATTAATACGATTCAGCCAATTTTATTTTATTTATATTTTACAAATCTTTCGCTAGCCTAACTACTGCACAGACTGCTGTGAGCTGATGCAGTGACAGGTTCGCCGTTCTCTCCAACATTACATAACCATTTAAACTTCATCTTTACTTTCTTACATTTAATGTAGATTTGAGATATTAGCCGTCAATCGCTCCCTGTCTCTGACACTGCGCTCCGCTGAACTATAGGAACCGGACGTGTTTTTTTTTCTCTCAACCAAACTCTGTTCTGGATCTGCACAAACTGCATTGCAATTAGGGGTGTGCTATATTTGAACAGAGATGTGAAAATGAAGAATTGAAACTTAAATCTTTATAAACAAAAACATTTTGTAATATGATTTTGATGTACATTTTCCATGTCAATGCAATGTCTGATTTTAAAATTTCAAAGGATGTATTTTGAAAGTTTAAGTTTTCATCTGATATATCATTTCTTATTATTTCTAAAGTGTAATAGGGAAAAAGGCAACAAGGAAGTCTGTTTGTGAAAAAGGTTAGAACTCCTGTTATGAAGTAGATTATTGAGGTGCACTCTTGTCATAAATTACTTTTCCTACACAATTTGTAACACAACATGTAAAATATCTATTTAGGAGCCTTAGACCTTTCTAACGATATATAGTTTGTCATGATTAGATTAGGATTTATTTGTAAAATGGTAAAGTAAACTTGGGCATCCCACTGAGTGGACGGTGACAGCTATAAAATGTTGATAGGCAAGTGTTTCTAGCTAAGAATCTTTAAATCACTTTACTCTGACATAATAGCTTTGTGTGTTTATTCTTTAATGTTTATTTTTTTATGTTTAATGGTGATTTTTTTTCATTACATTATTACATTATTTTTCAAGTTTATTATGTCTTGTTTTACTGTTGTTTTACTGCTGTTTGATAACCTAATGTTCAGGGGTAAATCTTTAAAATAAAAAAGTTCTCCAGAATCGGGAGAGAATCGTGATCTTTATTCTAAGCAAAAAAAATTGTGATTCTCATTTTATTCAGAATCGTGCAGCTCTAATGTCGGTCAGACGACTGAATGTGTGTCACTGAACATACTGCACTACTCCTGTCACATACACACTCAAACACCCAATTATATATGATTTATAAACTTGTTTCCTCATTAGGACAAAAAAATAATCCCGACAAGGATTTCAGATATTGACATCTTTGTTGACACTGGGTATACCTGAACCACACACACACACACACACACACACACACACACACACACACACACACACACACACACACACACACACATGTTGGGTTTACATGTTTTATGGGGACATTCCATAGGCGTAATGGTTTTTATACTGTACAAACCGTACTTTCTATGGCCCTACACCTACCCTACACCTAAACCTAGCCCTCACAGGAGATTGTGCACACTTTTACTTCCTCAAAAAAACTCATTGTGCATGATTTATAAGCCTGTTTCCTCATGGGGACCTGAGAAATGTTATAGGGACCAAATGTCCCCACAAGGATAGTAATACCAGTAGATTTTGACCTTGTGGGGACATTTGGTCCCTATAACGTGATGAATACCAGGTACACACACACACACACACACACACACACACACACACACACACACACACACACACTAGTTCATTATTTAATGCCAGGCTAAATAATCTTTCTTATATTAAGCATTTTAAAAATTGCATGTAGAAAAAATATGTACAATAACAGCTTGAAATTTTGTCATTTACATGTTGTAACAGAAATTATTAACAAGATCTAAAAATAAAAACTAATTCCACGACTAACATTTAAACGCATGCATAATTAAATGCATAAATTCATGTTATTTCACTGACAGAAGTTCAGCTGCAGTATTAATGTCATGAAGAGAAAACAAAAGACTCACTGTCACTGATTCATCATCAGCTCAAAGCATTATGGGTAGAATCTCTCATCAGTCTATTCTGATTCATCAACACAGTTTGACTGATGATCCATTATAAACAAAAAACCCAGGATAGAGCGGCTGAGTGAATGTGGTGTGGACTGTGTGGATGAGGCTCATTGTGTCAGAGACGCTGTAGAAGGACAGAGTTCCTGCACTGTGATCCACAAACACTCCTATTCTACCAATGATGGACTTTACAGGGAGATCAGTCTCTATGTTATTGTGTTTGAATGAGTATCTGGAGGGACAGCAGAACAAACTCCAGGACTGATCATTATATCCAAACCAACACTCAACACCTGTTCCCTTCCTGCTGATGCTCTTATATGACACTGATATAAACACATAACCAGAATCATCTCCACTCCACTCCAGCTCCCAGTAACAGCGTCCACACACACTCTCTCTACACAACACCTGAAACCATGCATCAAATCTGTCTGGATGATCAGGATACGGCTGATCTGTGAGAGTGTAAGTAATCACTCTGTTGCTCTCAGACAGACGGAGGCGTTTATTCACTGTATTCAGATCCAGAGTGAGCTGATGGGAATCTGATGGAGATAAAACACATCAGAATGAGGAATTATGAATCTGTTTGATCTTTTCATGAAGTTGAACTCTTCATGTTCAGTGTATCATCAGTGTCTCAGTACAGATGACCAGATATCCTGTGCAAATCATCATTTACATTATCAATTAGAAAACTCTTCTTCCACCTTCTACAAGAAGAACATGAACACACTCAGTGAGTTTTTCTGCTTGTTTTCTTACTGACTTACATTGTAGGAAGTCCTTCCTGGTCCAGAGATCAATGTTGGTGGATGTGACTGTGGAAATCAACAGACATGAACAGTGTGATTCTCATGATCCTGCATCCATTCCTAAGACATTTCTAATATGATGTTCTCCATGATATGAGATGATGATCAATCTCCAGGACTTTACCTCTGTCTGAGATCTTCTTGAGCTCCTCTTTGCAGAAATCCTCCAGTTTGTCTCTCAGCTGATGGACAGATTCTCTCAGACCATCAAAAGAGAAGAGAGAACTGAAGAGATCATCATTTCCGTCTGTAGATTCAGGAGGTGCTGAGAGAGACTGGAAACTCTACAGAGAACAGAAATCAAAACTCATCAGCTCCACACTTCACCCAATAACCTGCACCAACATCAGATTTGACTGATCTTTAGTAACTCAATCCAGCACTTTCACAGCATCAGCTTCATTCTTCTCATATTCATTATATCACATTAGAGCTACAGAATCTAGTATTTGACACTTACACTATATGTCAACTTTCTAGGAAATAGTTTGGATGATAAAACATCTGCTTAGAACATAAATGTCCATCTAACAGCTCAAGCACATCAATGGAGTCTCATTGTAGAGTTGAATAGATTTTCTCAAGAAAAGCAGCTCAAAGGCTACGATTAGATTGACCATGATTTATAACTTTAGAGACACTGAAACATTGTTAATATACCAACGTGATCTCATGATAATTCGTATGTATTTTACGTAAAATGTGGTTTTACAAAACGTACATTTACTTACATTTTTTCAAACACTAAAACATACAATACTGACGTATTTACAGCATCTAAACGTACAAATACTTACGTATTTTTAGCATTTTAACATCCAATACTGACGTTTTCACTACACATAAAAACAAATCCTTATGAATAATGAATAAATGTAATTATTATTGCTGTTTTTAGTTGTCATACCAATGGCATTGTTTTTAATTGCATTATTAAATAGTTTAATCATTTACTTAATATGAAATTATAACATTTCATTCTGTTCTGTGTGATTTCTGTTGCCAGCTTGTTTTCAAGAATAGGTCTACATGATGTTAAACAAGACTAATTTACACTTTAAACCCTTAAAATAAATAACATTTCTGCAATCGTTTAACCAATCGTTTAAAAATAACTTAGTTTGCCGTAGTGGGACACAAAAGGCGTTTTCTTCGACAACCTCAAACAAACCTACTGTATTCCGCCAGAGAGGACTGCAGCTACAAAGGCATCGTCATTTGGATTATTTTTTGGTACGTCTGTTGACATTTTTGCAATAAATAAATGATTGTGATTGGACTTTTCTGTCTGTCATGTTCTTCTTTATTACTGTGCTGAGAGAGTTATGGTTAACGTTAGGTTTAGATGTAGGAGTAGGATTAGTGACTATAAAAAATATTTTTATGCTATATTGTTACTAAAATGGTCATTTCCCTATATATTTTGGTCAGTTAGGTTTTATATCCTTTTATAATCGCTAGGTTTAGGTTTGGGTGTAGATTTCGTCTGAAATCTAAATCGCATATTAATAAAATGATAAAAAGGCATTGATATGAATATCTTAATGAAATGAAAGAAACGTAAATATTTTTTAGTTTTTTAGATAAAAATATGTAGCTATTTTTACATTTTAAATGTCTACATTTTATGTTTTAGCATCAATTAAAATTTACAAAAAGGTATGTTTTGTGCCTCTAAACGTTACATATAAATACCTACGAATAACCAATGAGACCAGGCTGAATATACAGCCTCACTTCATGTTTGGGGTCCTCATGGTCAAATTTAGGCAAATAAAAATCAGTTTTATCAGGTTTGTGATGAACAATCCTCAAAATTGTTCAAATGTTGGTGAAGTTTTGAACTGTCGGTGGCGCTAGTGGTGTTTGACAGCTAAATATATCTTCCAGATGAAAGAGCTGAGAGAAATGATTCCTAAGAGATTTCCAGAGCTGAATGCCATTTTTAAGCAGCGTCTCTTTCTTCAGAAGATGATCAGATGAGAGTCTGACTGATGATTATATAATAAGACACTGATGAAATGTTTCTCTGTGAGTCTGGTGTCACAGCAGGATCTGTCTCAAGTCCACTATGATCCTGTTCTTCTAGATCTCTGTTACCTGCAGGAACTGGATGTGATCCTGTGTGTGTGAAAGCTGCTCCAGCTCAGCGTCTCTCCTCCTCAGATCATTGATCTCCTGCTCCAGTCGCTCCAGTCGTCCTTCAGCTCGACTCACTGCTCGCTTTTCCTGATCTCTGATCAGCCGTATCAGCTCAGAGCGGCTTCTCTCAATGGAGCGGATGAGCTCAGTAAAGATCCTCTCACTGTCCTCCACTGCTGTCTGTGCAGAGCGCTGTTAGGACACACAGTGATTCAGGCTTCAGTGGGACTGAAAGAGACAAGAGAGTCTGAACTGAGACTGAGACAAACTTCTCTTCTTCTCCAGACTCACCTTATGAGACTCCACAGCCTCTCTCAGCTGCTGAACATCTTTCTCTCTCTGCTGGATTCTCTGCTGGAACGTCTTCTGCGTCTCCTTCAGCTGCTTCTGCAGGACAAACAGATGATAGTGAATGTCACAGAAAACTACTGACACTAAATCATCATCTGAACAGATGAATCCAGTAAAAGTGGAGCTGATAACTAATGGCTGTAGATTCAAACTTCAGAAGTGATGATCGGTACAATCATCTTATTATCATGAAACATAAGGAATGCTTCACACTGCATGTGTAAGTATTATAAAAGTGAAACTAACACAGACGTAGAGCTTCACACTGACAGTGTTTCTGTGTTCTGTGTAATTAAGATGCGGCTCTACACAGAAAATAAACAGACTATTGGATCACTGAGTATTAACTTGATTATTAGTTTTAAATACCTGTTTCTCTGTCCTCTGATCTGCAGCTGATACAATGTCGTGGTTTTTATGTTCAATAATCGTACACAGCATACATATACATTTCTGATCAGTGCGACAGAAAACCTCAAGGATCTTCTCATGTTTCTGGCAGATCATCTCCTGCAGTCGTCCAGTGGCTTCAGTCACATTGTGTGGTTTTCCTGAGCGAAACTCCTCATGACGCTCAAAATGAGTTTGACAGTAAGACTCCAGACACACCAGACAGGACTTGACGGCTTTGTATTTTCTTCCAGTACAGACGTCACACTCCACATCTCCAGCTCCAGCGTAACAGTCAGCAGTAAGTTTGGTCTTCTTCAGTTTCTCCACCACTTCAGCCAGCATGGTGTTTCTAGCTAAAGCAGGTCTTGGACTGAAGGTCTGTCTGCACTGAGGGCAGCTGTAGACTCTCATCTGATCCTCCTGATCCCAGCAGTCTGTAATACAGCTCTTACAGTAACTGTGTCCACAGGGAATGGCCACTGGATCCTTCAGGAGATCCAGACACACTGAACACAAGAACTCTTTCTGATCCACTGAAATTCTGGCTTCTGCCATTTTACTGCTTGAATACAGAGACATAAACACACAACAGCTCAAGTATACTTTAGTTTCTCTTTACCTGAACTGATGAGTTTAAATACTTTCCTGGTACTGCGTTTAAGTGACGTGTGTAAAACAGGTTTGTCTGTGAGCAGGTTCCTCATTTCTGCTCCTGTAGAACCTCATTCCTGCTGAGTTTAGTTTCACAGTGTTCAAGGTGTGTGTGTGTGTGTGTGTGTGTGTGTGTGTGTGTGTGTGTGCACTTGGATGGGTTAAATGCATAGCCCAGATTCCAAGTATGGGTCACCAGTCCTTGTGAGATTTTTTTTTACAATGTCCAGGTTGAGCTAGTTTCCTCCTGTGTGTTGGTACAAACAGGTAATAGGCAAGAGAACTGGCTCTGAGTCTCACTTGTGTGGCAATTTTCTACTATGAGGGGATGTAAACGCCTTTTCAGCATATCTAAAGAGTTCCCCAGTTGGTAAACCCTGTCTAGAGTTCCTCCAGCAACCTACGGCAGTCGGACTTAACGGAGCAGCCTGGCACCTGGTCCAGTATTTGAATTGTATGCCTGTTACATCTGCCCCTGTACTAGGTACTAGGAGCCTTTATAAGTGATTCCATTTGGGTAATCCTGAATACTTTCTGTTGGACCCTGCATTGGCAGTAATTCTATAACTACTCAGGTAGGTCCTACTGCAGAGGTTCATTGCTCGGTTCATTACTTGGAGTGTTGGGAAGGTTACACCTTGTGACTGTATCTGTCTAACCATAGTCCTGCTTGCCAGCACCTGTATCGCCAAATCTTGTGACAGTTCAGTGGCTGTGGTGCTTTCAATAGGGACCCCACAGTAACATTAAATGTGACTAAGGGGAACATCCCAATTATATGCATGTAAGCCTCGTTTCCGTAGAAGATAACAAAAATGTTACGTCCCTTCTGTAACAACCTTGAATGACTAGGACATATTCTCTGCCCCTCAGCACAAACCTGTATGAGTGGATGGATGCTGACATTTTGTGACTGTACCAGTTCAGTTTGTTATCCAGCTGTACTTTGAGGTACTTATAGTTGGAGACCATGTATTTCCCGTAAAGGAGACTGGATCTGGTTTGAGCCCCATCCTCCTAAAGTCAATGACGGTTTCTTTGCCCACAACAGCTGAGTCATCTGCCTAAGTCTGAAGAAAACAAGGTGTTAGAGATGTATTGAAAGTCAGATGTAGACAGACTAAAGAGGAAAGGCAACAGAATAGTTCCCTGTGGGGCTGCTGTACTACACAATACAGTATCCGAAACACAATTTTGGAACCGCACATACTGTAATCAAGCTCCGACTCTATCCTCTGCAACTTACATCCTCCTCATCTTTTCACCCAGCAATTCCAGCTGGATGGTGTTGAATGCACTTGAGAAATCAAAGAACATAATTCTTACAATTGCACCATGGGTTATCAAGACGGGCATAGTGGGATTTGTAACCCGAAGGTCACAGGTTTGAGTCTCAGAACTGGGATTGGCTGCCCACTGCTCTGGGTGTGTGTTTGTGGTCACAAAACTACAGGCATTTTTACATTCTCAAAACACTTTATTCTGTGTGATTCACAAGCTTGTTTCCTCATAGGGATCAAAAATGTCCCCACAAGGTAAAAAAATTAATCAGTATTACTATACTCAACTTTATTGTCACTCTTCCACATACACAGTATACAGAAGAGCGAAATTGCATTTCTGACAGACCAAGGTGCAGGTAGAAATGTAAGATTGTATGGGACAACTGAGGTGGCTCAGAGCAGATATAACATTAAATAATGTGCATTTTCACAGAGTGGGCCTCATTCATGAAACACGAGCAGAACTAATTTTTGTGTAAGTCGTTCATAAAGCTGTTCTGATGTAAACCTTTGAATTCGTGAAAACGTTTGTATTTTCAAAATGTTCGTTAGTATGAAAGAAATGTACACCTGCTCCCTACAACATGGGGCGTAAAATGAGATGTAATACGTTGCCGTGATGGATATTCCAAATCATAGCAACCAAAGCATTTCAGCTGGAAAAATGCTGTGCCACCAAAGCATTCTCATGCGCCACCAGCTGGCTGTTTTCAAAAGAGCGCCTGACATTTTTTGCAGCCGACTAAAAACTTGGATGACACATATTAATTTAATATTTATTCACTGTAAAAAGTTTTCACCAGATTTAACTTAAAAACCTAAGTTCAGCAGCTGCCTTAAATTTTTAAGTTAAATCAGCTTAAAACTACAAGTCATTTAAACTTATTAAAATAAAGATTAGTTGATTTAACTTGTGAGTTTAAATGACTTAAGTTGATTTAACTTAACATTTTAAGGCAGCTGCTAAACTTAAGTTAAGTTGAAACTGGTGAAAACTTTTTACAGGGTTGTTATGCCTATTTTATTTTCATTTATGCAATATACTGGAGCCAAACCTGAGAAAGCAGACCAGATATTCCACTGCGTTCCTAGACACGTATTTTACGTAGCTGTAATTCACAGGTGGGGATTATGCAAATTTTTCGGCAGCCATATCACCCTGTAGCCCAAGACTGATCGCCCACTGAAGCTAAGCAGGGTTGAGCCTGGTCAGTACCTGGATGGGAGACCTCCTGGGAAAACTAGGTGCTGCTGGAAGAGGTGTTAGTGAGTCCAGCAGGGGATGCTCACCCTGTGGTCTGTGTGGGTCCTAGCGCTGCAGTATAGTGATGGGGATACTATACTGTCAAAAAGCACCGTTAAGCTAAGGTCCTGACTCTCTGTGATCATAAAAAATCCCAGGATGTCTTTTAAAAAGAGTAGAGGTGTGACCTCAGCATCTTGGCCAAATGTGCCATTGGCCTCTGACCATCATGGCTTTCTAATCATCCCCATATCTACTGATTGGCTTCATGACTCTGTCTCCTCTCCACCAGTAATCTGGTGTGTGGTGGGCTACTATAGACTTACTGACTTTAAATTTACTGTACTTATTAATACAGAGACACTAATTTGGGCAAACAGCATTAATGACTTGTTTAGGACTTAAAGCTTAAAGTTAAGGACTTGGACTTGCTCGTCTTGACTGAGACTTCCAAAACAAATGACTTGGTCTCACCTCTGCCCTTGACAGTGTAAAGCGATTTGAGTGACTTTATAAATGTAATGAATTATTATTATTAATTGTAGGGCTGCTCGGTTACGGCAAAAATTATAATCACGATTATTTTGGTCAATATTGTAATCACGATTATTTAACACCATTATGACTGGGTCCAAAACTTTATATTACTGATTAATTTAAAGATAGCAATACAACAGAAAAAAAGATACAAATAAAAAAATATTTTTTTGGGAAAAAAAAAATACTGAATACTCATATGCAGGTCTAAAGTAGTCTAACATCCTACTACAGAAATTAAACATGCTTTGTTTCTTATTAAAAGAATCTTATACAAAAGTGCTTCATTCAAGAGCAGCGAGTGATTTTTCTCTTTGTATTTTTATGCATTATTAATATTAAGCACAGAGACGGCAGAAGGAATATTATTTTTGGTGCTTTAAGAGCCACACAGATCCAATCTACTGTTACACACATATTTTCATTCTCAACTGTTTATGATCATTTAAGACACAACTGACAAGGGTTTACATCAATAATCACCAAACGCCTCATTTTGAAATATTTTTGCATGTATTTGAGCGTTTAGGCGTGCATACACTTTTAAAAACACAACATCAAATAAACATTAATAAATAAAGCACTGTTTTATGAAAGTCACGTTACATGATTTTGCTGATTTGCATCTGAAATTAGGCTTTTATGGAGGAGCAAAAGCGCACCACTGGAAAGGGGCAGAATGGGGAGCAATAATCGTTTCATCTTCATTAATGCATTTTCATGATCGTTTGAAGCCGAAATCGAAACTGAATTTAGATTATTGCACATCCCTAATTAATTGTGAATGAGCGTGCATGTGTGCCCTATTTATTGAATTTATGATTGGAGTTCATTGACATACATGTTTAACAATCAAATTGTACGTTTATGAAGCGTTTGTGAATCCAGAAAAGAGTTTTCGGGAAGGTCTGGTTTTGCATGTAAATTGCTCAGAATTTGCTTGTATATTTACGCAAGTTTCATGAATGAGGCCCAGTGTCATCCAAGATGTTCATGTCTTTCTTCAATCGTGAAGAAATTATGTTTCTTGAGGAAAACATTTCAGGATTTCTCTCCATATAGTGGACTTCTATGGTGCCCTGAGTATGAACTTCCAAAATGCAGTTTAAATGCAGCTTCAAAGGGCTTTAAATTATTCCAGCCAGTAAAAAATTACAATTTATATACTTTTTAACTGCAAACGGTCATCTTGGCCTAGCGCTACATGAACTGTGTGTACTCCGCTTCAAGACGGATTTTCTCCTCCAACTTCAAAATCGTCCTATATCGCTGTTTTAACCTTTTTTTAAAATGGGTGTTTGATCTTTTTTGCACGTTCACTTTGTAAACCACAAGTTGGAGGAGAAAATGAGATGGGAGTTTTTCGACATACCCTAATGGCGCTTTTCCACTACACAGTACCAGCTCGCCTCGGCTCGACTCGACTCGACTCGGTTTGGTTTTCCACTGTGTAAAAGTTGTACCTGTACCTCCACAATAGTACCTGGTTGTCATAGCGACGCTGCAGGAAACTGCCGTGACGTAATCTACGCGACACACACCCGCTGTCTGCACCTCCTCGTTTGACCACGGCGTATTCTTCCGAGTTGCCATAATAGTGTTTTTTGTGGTGTCTCTGTCAGTCTCTCTTTCATCAGCAGCACTGGGACAATGTGTCTGAGGTCAAAGGTCAAGGGTTAAGGGTCAGACCCCTGGCTTTTTCAAGTGTGATGAATAACAGCAAGCTGCTGAACGGGGGTCAGGTCACTCATGTCCAAAACACACACACACACACACACACACACACACACACACACACACACACACACACACACACACACACACACACACACACACACACACACACACACACACACACACACACACACACACACACACACACACACTGCAAAGATATGGAAACCTCCTTAAAACAAGATCAATTCACCTCAAGCAAAAAACAATAAAGAAAAACGTTAGATTCATCTGCTCTGTGTACAAAAGAAATATAAGCAAATATTTAAATATGTACAAAATATGCAAATGTAAATGTTTTTATGGTAATGGTTTGTGCAATATGATGAACAACCTTGATAGAATGTTTTGAGAACGTTCCCTGTTAGCTGGAAAATAGTATAATAATATATATTTTTACTAAACATTCTCAGTACTGAACAAATACTTGATAACTGAAGTAATTAATAACTTCTGCAGTGTATCCAGGCCATCACTAGTTAGGATGTGTGTGTGTGTGTGTGTGTGTGTGTGTGTGTGTGTGTGTGTGTGTGTGTGTGTGTGTGAGAAAACCCCTCACGTGACGCCAACAAGCAGTCAGATAGACAGGATGTGATGCGTCACATGGACGCTGCTTCCTCTTTCCTCCCCACTTCCTCTTCTCTATCAGCTCACAGGACGTTGGGTAAGAGCGAGGCCTGCGCTGCTTCCTGTCTGAGATCACAGACACACATGCTCATTTCCTGCTTGGTGACGCCAGTGGCGTTCACTTCCTCTGAAGACCAGCTTCTGATTACTGCAGCTTCCCTGTTCATTCACAGCAGAATTCATCAATTAATAAAATACAGACTGATTGGAATGTAATCTCATTTCTCTCACAATTCGGAATTTGTTTGCAATTGCAAATGTTAATTTAATGTTTTTTTTCTTTGTCTTTTGTTGAAAAGCATCAATAAAGAGTCCCTCAGAGGGACGCCTAAATTACTTTACTATATTACCATTAAATCCTATTCTAATGACAAACTATATATCATTGGAAAGGTCTAAGACTCTTCCTAAATAGATATTTTACCCCTGCTTTTTGTTACAAATTATGGAACAGAAATAGATTGAGGGGTGACACTGCAGGCAAATACACTGTTTTTTCATGCACCTATTAAGTTTGAGATTTTGGGCTTTTTGGTTTTTCATGAAGTGTTTTTTTAGACTAATGGACAGAAAACACCCAAAATACACTGTTAAGTGTTTCTTTTATAGCACTTTATCTATTTGTGTCAATAAAGGCCAAGAGTTTTTTCTCCTTCACTGAGCCATAAATCTCCACTTCAGCAGCTCTTACACACACCACACTTTACATTTGTATCCCTGTCTATATCCTGAAGGTTTTTACAGAGGGATTAGTTCATATAGAATTTGCTTGATTTTATACAACATTTTATTCCCCCAAAAATGATAAAAAAAATATAGTGTTTCCTGTCTGTGCTGTTTTTACTGAATTATGGAGTGACGAAATAAGACCCATAATCCCCTCTGTAAAAACATTTGACTCTAATATGTCAAAAAAAATCAAACAAGAATTTAGAAACTGACTTCATCCAGTGTTTAGATTTTTGTACTAGAAATGTATGCAAATTAGCGCATATTCAATTAAATAGTGCCTCGCCTTAATTTATGCGAGAGTGCACCTCAAAATCTACATCATAACAAGAGTTCTGACCTTTGTTATCTAAAATATATTTTTGTTGCATTTTTCCCTATCATGTTTTAGAAATGATCATACATTAAATGATCAATTTAAAGTTTTAAACCTCAAAATCCATCCTTTGAAACCCATTTTAAAATCTGACACTGCATTACCATGGAAGTGGCACTTCAAAATCATATTAGAAAATGCATTTGTTCATGAATTATAAACAATTTAAGTTTGGATAGTGCACTTTCATGTCTATGTTCAAAAATGGTGTTTTTACAGTTAAAAGGTTAAACTAAGAAAATATTCATGCACTTTGTACATGCACTTCACTTTCAGAATCTGAGAGAAACGCAAGTATTTCACAGGTCATGTTTTTTTTCCATTAATATTATCAATTAGAATTAATTTTTATATTTTCTCTTTTTATTTAAATTAAGTGTGTGTTTTTCTTGTTTAATAGTTTATGTTTTTAAAAATAATCAAGTTGATATCTAAATACATTTTAATTTAAGTAGCACTGGTATTTTTGTAGCAATGGCCAAAAATACATTTTATGGGTCAAAATTATCAATTTTTTTTATATGTCAAAAAACATTAGAATATTAAGTAAAGATCATGTTCCATGAAGATATTTTGTAAATTTCCTACTATAAATATATCAAAACTTAATTTTTGATTAGTAATATGCATTGCTAAGAACTTCATTTGCACAACTTTAAAGGCGATTTTCTCAAAATTTAGATTTTTATGCACCCTCAGATTCTAGATTTTCAAATAATTGTATCTCGACCCAATATTGACCAATACTACAAAAATAGAAACTTATTTATTCAGCTTTCAGATGATGTATAAATCTCAATTTGGCAGCAGCTGAGCAACGATCAGCCAATCACAGGTCAAAGGCTCATAGAAACTAATATCAGATGCGATGTGAGCGTTATTGATCGCTGAAGAATAACTATCTGCTCATTAGTGGAGGGTCAGAGGAGAGCAGCGCAATGAAGCATCAGCGTTTATCACAGACCCGCGTCAGACGGCAGTATGGATCCATTTACTGAGGAACAAACCTTCATTATTGTAATCAATGAGTCTCTGTCTGTTATCAATCACATCCACGTTCACACAAAAACACTGCCATTGTCAGTCATTGAGCTCGAATCAGATCAGCATTCAGTCTGTTTTTCACATGAAGTTTCAAAAGATTGTTCTGATGCTGTTTGTGGTTTTTCAAATGTCATTCACTGACTGAAACAGCACAATTCCTCAACACATGTCCTTTTGTGTTGCACTAAAGAAAAAAAAGTAGTTCTTCCTCAGTATTTTTGTTTTCAGTCCACTGTAATGACAACCTAAAAAATGATTTTCTCCTTCAGTGATTCTGTTTGTGAACATCAGGTGTCTTCAACAACTCTGTTTTGGGAGCCTGAAAACACAAGCTTTTGAACAAAGCCTAGGGCTGTGCAATGAATCCAAATTCAGTTTTGATTTTGTTTTCGGCTTCAAACGATCATGAAAATACAGTAATGGAGATGAAACGATTATTGCGCAGTGGTGCGCAAATCAGCAAAATCATGTGACAGGACTTTCATAAAATGAGATTTATTAATGTTTCTTTGATGTTGTGTTTTTAAAAGTGTATGCGCTCAGAGACGGAGCAGAACACAGACATGTAAAGTTATCTTTTAGCTCAAGATGCGCACCTAGATGGTCAAATACACACAAAATATTTCAAAATGAGGCGTTTGGTGATTATTGATGTAAACCCTTATCAATTGTGTCTTAAATGATCATAAACAGTTGAGAATGAAATCCGTGTGTAACAGTATATTGGATCCGTGTGGCTCTTAAAGCGGCAACAAATGATATTCCTTCTGCCGTCTCTGTGCTTAATATTAATAATGCATAAAAATACAAAGAGAAAAATCACCCACTGCTCCTGAATGAAGGACTTTTGTAGTTTTAATAAGAAACAACGCATGTTTAACTATTACAGTGAAGATGCTGTTTTATTTTACATTCAAATAATTACATTCAATTTCTGTAGTACTAGACTACTTTAGACTTGATTTATTTTTTAAAGCACTTTTCTTTACATTTGTATCTTTTTTTCTATTGTATTGCCATCTTTAAATGAATCACTAATATAAAGTCACAATCGTGTTAAATAATCGTGATTATTATTTTTGCCATAAACGAGCAGCCTGTATCATCTCCATGTAAACAAAATGTGAATTTGTGAAAAAGATTATGTTATTTGCTTTGCTTTTTTTGCAGTGTTTCTTGATCGCCAACTACAAACTATTTTTTTATTTATTTATTTTATTTGTATTTATTTGTATAGCACCTTTCATACATAAATGCAACTCAAAGTGCTTCACAGACATGAAACAAACATAAAAACATCATTGTAAGATAATTAAAGCATTAAATAACTTAACAAATATAAGCAGTTAAAAATATATAAAAAAATAAAATAAACAATTACATGACTACACAAAAGTAAGAAAGGAGTATAACCAGTCAAGTGCAAGAATTACACATATTTCACAAGCTAATTATGCTCATATGCAACTTTAAAGAGATATGTCTTAACACGCTTTTTAAAGACATGAATATTAGTGGACTCTCTAACTTCATTTTTGGTTTCCAATGAAACATATATTTTTGTTTAAATTTTACTTTACTTTTTTTTTTTTTGCTAATTTGTAAGCATCTCATTTGATTGCTTCAATTAATTCTTATGTTTTGAATTTAATGAATAATATTGCTTATAATCTGTTGATGCAATTTTATTGAGTAAATATAGTGTATCACTCAATAACAATATCGAAACATTCTAAAATCAAGACACATTTACTAGACAAAACGAAATGACACAATGTTGATCAGCACTTGAACGCAGGATGAGTCTGAATTAGAGATGGACCGATATATCAATATCAATATCAATATCAATATCAATATCAATATCAATATCAATATCAATATCGGTCGAGCACCGTCTGAATGTCTGACTGTGATATGATCATCATGAGCTGCTTCTTTCTGCTGAATATGAACTCAAACACACTCATGTTCATATCGAACACAGCAGAACTAAACATTCTCACCTGTTCAGAGACATACACTGCTACAAACATCCCATGAAAACAATGAGATAATGTTCATTAAATGCTCATCAGACACACTCATCACGGCATGAACTCAAACTAAACTAGATAAAAAGGTTTGTCAAGACAAGCTTTAGGTTGGCTTGAGAAAACCCAGCTTGAAAGTTTAAAGCAGCTGTAAAAGCCTGAAGTTTGAACATTTAGATCGATAGATTACATAGTTATTGTTGCTAGCATGAGAACTTTATATAGATATCTAGCGTGTTTAACATGTTACTAGCATGTTTTTAACATGATTAGCATGTTATTAACATGTTACTAATATGATTAGCAAAATGCAAACATATTGCTAGGTTGTTTCTAGCATGATTACCATGTTACTAGCATGTTTTTAGCATGATTAGCAAGTTACTAGCATGTTGCTTACATGTAAGAAACATTTCAGTCTGAAATAATTTGAAGTTTAAAGTAGTTTTAAAAGGTTCAAGTTTAAAAGTCTTGAAGGTATGCGGAAGGTATGCGGTTGCTAGGGTACCCATGATGGCTGCTAGGATGTTGGTATGCGGTTGCTAGGGTACCTAGGGCAGTTGCTAGGGTGTTGCTATGCAGTTGCTAGGGAACCCGTGATGGCTGCTAGGGTGTTGGTATGCGGTTGCTCGGGTACCCAGGGCAGTTGCTAGGGTGTTGCTATGCGGTTGCTAGGGTACCCGTGATGGCTGCTAGGGTGTTGGTATGCGGTTGCTCAGGTACCCAGGGCAGTTGCTAGGGTGTTGGTATGCGGTTGCTCAGGTACCCAGGGCAGTTGCTAGGGTGTTGCTATGCGGTTGCTAGGATACCCAAGATGGTTGCTAGGGTGTTGATATGTGGTTGCTAGGGTACCCAAGATGGCTGCTAGGGTGTTGGTATGCGGTTGCTTGGGTACCCAGGACAGTTGCTATGGTGTTGCTATGCGGTTGCTAGGGTACCCAAGATGGCTGCTAGGGTGTTGGTATGCGGTTGCTCGGGTACCCAGGGCAGTTGCTAGGGTGTTGCTATGCGGTTGCTAGGATACCCAAGATGGTTGCTAGGGTGTTGATATGCGGTTTGCTAGGGTAACTGCGACAGATGCTGAGGTGTTGCTATTCAGTTGCTAGGGTACCCGGAATGACTGCTAGGGTGTTGGTATGTGGTTGCTCAGGTACCCAGAGCAGTTGCTAGGGTGTTGCTATGCGGTTGCTGGGGTACCCGGGATGGCAGCTAGGGTGTTGCTATGTGGTTGCCGGGGTACCCGGGATTGTTGCTAGGGTGTTGGTATGCGGTTGCTAGGGTACCTGGGATGGTTGCTAGGTTTTTTTTTAGGATTTTTGATGCATTTGAGATGCTGGAGATTTCTGAAATTAGACATAAATCATATTTTATTGTTTTTCACATCAAATTTATTTTTGATGTGACATAAAATTACTTATGTTAAGGAATTTATTTTAGAAAAACCACAAATTACCAACCAGTCTAGAAAAACATGATAAAAAGACACAAATGGTTCCAAACAGTCAAGTAAATTCAGCCGTTTGTCAAACACCTATCACTAAAGTTACATCAAGAAAACTCATTTAATATTTTAGTAAAGTTGTTTAATACTTACAAACAAACATTTAGTTCCTATTGAGTCACAGCTTCATTTCGGCTCAATCTGCAGTCCTTCTCTATTTCCTCCCACAAGGTTTATTTCTAAAACACAAACAAATCAGACAGTTTGAAACTAGCTGTGAAAAACACTCACATTTAGTTTGACAAACAACATTAAGAAGATTAAAAAACATACCTTCACTTGCCATTTGAGGAAAGTCTGTTTCATGAATAATGTCTGGAGTAAAGCCATGTTCATCCACACTGTGTTTTAAAGCAGGGTTATTACTGTTAACAAAAACTAAAAGCATTAAAAATAACATTTCTGTTTCTTAACTTACATGTTAACTCAAATAAAAAGTATTGATTTATTTATTTCAGCTAGTTTCCAGTGCATTTCTCATTTTAGTTTGCAGTCTGTGTCGGTCATTGTGCCATCGTCACTCAGAGCTCTTTTTTTCAGTTTCAGAAGATTATGATGTTGTTTGTGTGGTTTTTAAATCTCATTCTCTGAATAATTCATCAACATATGTCCTTTTGTATTGCACTGAAACAAATATGATTTATTTCTAACTTCTGCAATCTCCAGCTTCTCAAATGCATCCAAAAAAAGTAATTCGTACAAAAGCTTCATAATCTTAAGCAATATATTTTAGAAAAACATGTTAAAAAAGATACAAACTGCTCCAAACAGTCAATTAAATTCAGCCGTTCATCAGTTTAGATCTGCATCTGTCCAGATCAAACACTTATTACTAAAGTCACAGCAAGAAAACTCACTGTGAAACACACTTTGGCAGATATTTAAGTAAAGTTGTTCAATACTTACAATCCAATATCTAGTTCCTCTTGAGCGACAGATTCATTTTGGCTCAGCCTGCAGTCCTTCTCTGTTTTCCCCACAATGTTTAGTATTACAACAGAAAGAAATCAGTTTGAAAGTCACATGAAATAAACATCATTAAAAACACTCATAATATTTATCTTGACAAACAATATTAATATGATTTAAAAACATCCTTTCACTTACCATTTGAGAAAAGACATGAGTTTCAGGCCTCTTTTTCATGAATAATGTCTGGAGTAAATCCATGTTCATCAATTACAATTACATCCAGATCTGATGGTCT
This sequence comes from Garra rufa, assembly GCF_049309525.1. Taxonomy (NCBI): domain Eukaryota; kingdom Metazoa; phylum Chordata; class Actinopteri; order Cypriniformes; family Cyprinidae; genus Garra; species Garra rufa. Next base: position 326,519 of record NC_133370.1, read on the forward strand.
GTGTTTGTTTGTTAATCTACATTGTTTTAAAGAAGGATTATTACTGTAAACTAAAATTAAAACTACAAAACAAACATCAATATTCCTGAAGCTAGTTTCCAATGCAACATTTCTCATTTTGGTTCGATTTAAGTTGAAGTACTAAAAAAATAATAATCCTTAATAATTATTATTATTATTAATAGGGGTTTATGCATCATCTGAAAGCTAAATAAATAGCTTTTTATTGATGTGTGGTTTGTTAGGATAGGACAATATTTGGTTGAGATACAACTATTTAAAAATCTGGAATCTAAGGGTGCAAAAATTTTTTTTTAAATTTGCATTTTACTCAAAAAATAAGTTTTAATATATATTTACAGTAGGCAAAATATCTTCATGCAACATGATCTTCACTTAATATCCTAATGATTTTTGGCATAAGAGAAAAAAACGATAATTTTGACCCATACAGTGTATTTTTGTCTGCTACTTAAGACAAAGGTTTTGTGCTTTTTTAAGGTTTTGTGCTCCAGACTCACATATAAACATTTTTAAAAATTTTAAAAACTGACAAAAACACAACAAACTACTTCAAATTTAAATTCAAATGTACTTTAATTTTAAGAACTGAACCCATTCAAAACATTACAATATTTGGTCGTGATACAACTATTTGAAAATCTGGAATCTAAGAGTGCACAAAAAAAAAAAAAAAAAAAAAATATATATATATATATGTATTGAGAAAATGGCCTTTAAAGCTGTCCAAATGAAGTTCTTAGCAATGCATATTACTAATCAAAAATAAAGTTTTAATATATATTTACGGTAGGAACTGAAGTTTGCAAAATATCTTCATGCAACATGATCTTTATTTAATATCCTAATGATTTTTGGCATAAAAGAAAAATTGATAATTGAACTGAATTGAACTGGTTTTGTGCTTTGATCCATTTGTGAGTCACATTTAAAAAAATATATAAAAACGGACAAAAAAAACTACTTCAAATTTAAATTTACAGTAAAAACACAAATTATAAAATAAAAATGTTTTTTTTTAATTTTTATTTATATTAAGAACTGAATTCAAAACATTACTAAAACCTGTACCACTGTTGTTTTTGCGTGTGGTGTTTCCAAATGTCAGACTCTTGGTTTAGTGTTTCAGATCCTGCTTCATCAACAAACACAGCGTGAAACCACCGAGATCAAACCAACGGCTGACAAACACACCTGTGACTGACTGACTCAACGTCTCAATGACACACCTGTGATAAACACATCAGCAGCGTCAGTCACATGACTCAGCGCCGGCTAGACCAGACCTCAGTAAACCAGATTAACTAACGCTTGCATGACGCTCATCACAAACACCAGCAGCGCTGACTAGCTGCCTTTGTTCCTCTTTTGAATAACAGCATCTGCTGAACGAATAAATCAATGAGCAAATACTGTTGTTGAATGCTTTCAGACTGTCATTCTGACGGCACCCATTCACTCCAGAGGATCCACTGGTGAGACACTGATAAAATGATACATTGTGTTGCCATGGAAAATGGTACTTTAAAATCTTTTAGCAGTATCCTCCCCTTAGTGGGTGGAGTCAGGTGTCATATTACAAAATATTTTAGAATCAATTTTTTTTTTAATTTTCACAAAACGCATACGTCGGAAAGGTCCGAGTCTCAAGACTCCATATAGAAGTAATGTTGACTGAGATATTTAGACATTTGTGACAGAAAAATGCATTAAAAAAATCAATGGCGTTTTGATGGCACCCGGAGGCTGTTTGTGGAATCACACCCTTAATAAAATATTACAGGAACCTCAATTTTTTATATCAACTTCAAATTTGGAATGTAACTTATTTAGACATAAGGCTTTAATTTGATCAATTTTGAATTCAAAAATAATTTGTAAAATATTTTTCTATACAAAATTTAAAACAAATGGTACAGTGCATTTTCTTTACAGTAAATATATTTATTTTTTCCTTTTGCAGTAATCTGTAGATTTTCTTCAAAAAAAAAATTACTAAACAAAAATTAAGTTTTGATATATTTACGGTTGGAAATGTACAAAATATCTTCAAGGAAAACTTCACTTAATATCCTAATGATTTTAGCATATTTAGCATAAAAGCGTTTATTTAGCATAACAGAAAAATCTATAATTTTGACCCATACAATGTATTGTTGATACTTAAGACTGTTTTTTTGCTCCAGTGTCACATATTAACATTTTTTAAAGAAAATAACCTCAATTTTTTTCAACTTCAAATTTGGAACATAATGTAAGTCTTTCATTTTATCAATCTTGGGATTCAAAAATATTTAGTAAATTGTTTTTCTATTTAAAATTAAAAAAAAAAAAAAGTTTCAGTGCATTTTCTTAACAGTAAATTTAAACTTCTATAACTTTTTAATTTTTAATACTTTAATATTATTAAATTATCCATTTCTGTAGTAATCTGCAGATTGTCTTCTTTAAAAAAAAAAAAAAAGCACATATTACTAAACCAATATATATATATATATATATTTAGGTAGGACACTTACAAAATATCTTCATGGAACACTTCACTTATTATCCAAATGATTTTTTTTTTTGTATATTTAGCATAAAGCTTTTATTCAGCGTAAAAGAAAAAACTATTATTTTGACCCATACAATGTATTTTTGGCTATTGCTACAAATATAGCAGTGATCCTTAAGATACTGTGATACTGTGCTCCAGGGTCACATAAACATTTTTAAAAGAATATAAATCTGACAAAGATGCAAAAAAGAACCTTAATTTTTTTTTTATATCAACTTGGAATTTGGACTTATTTAGACATAAGGTTTAAATTTATTTCAATTTTGGATTCAAAAATATTTTTTCTATATTAAAAAAAAAAGTTAGTGCATTTTCTTTACAGTAAAATTAAACTTGTATAACCTTTTAATACATTAATATTTTGAAATAATCCACTTCTGCAGCAACATGTCTTCTCAAAAAATAGCACATTACTAAACAAAAAATAGGTTTTGGTATATTTAGGTGGGAAATTTACTAAATATCTTCATGGAACACTTCACTTAATATCCTAATGATTTGTTTTATTTAGCATAAAAGGAATATCTATAACTTTGACCCATACAATGTATTTTTGGCTATTGCTACAAATATAGCCGTGATACTTAAGACTGGTTTTGTGCTCCAGGGTCACATTTTAAGATTTTCAAAAGATTTTTATTTTTTTATATCAACTTCAAATTTGTCTTTAATTTTCTCAATTTTGGATTCAAAAATATTATATTATATTATATTAATATATATATATATATATATATATATATATATATATATATAAAGGGTACAATGCATTTTCTTCACAGTACATTTAAACTTCTATAACTTATACTTTAATATTTTGAAATGATTCCACTTCTGCAGTAACCCAGTAAAAAATAAAGTTAAACCTTAGGTCTGTATTCCAAAGCGTTCATGAATTATACCAATGTACAATGCACTTTCACCTCTATGTTCAAATTTGAGGGGGTTAATATGAGGGGAAAAACACTAACAAGCAGCAAATAGATATTTAATCTATCTAAAAAGAAATAAAAACTAAACTGCAAGCCACACTAATTTATTGCTTATGAAAAAACATCTTCATTTTGAACACTATACTTTACATGGTGACAAAAACACAAACGTGAGAAAGAAAAGCGCAGAATGTTTCACAGTAACCAGACGAGTTTATAAATTAATACAGTGGTGCGGATGTGCTACACGCTTCCTGAAGCGGCTCACGGCAGACGATGGGCTCAGGAACTACTACGACAGACTTTATATCAGGAACCTGAAGTCCTGCTTCACGCCAAGCGTTTCTGACGCCAAACAGGAGGATTTTTGTGCTGCAAAAGGACAAAACGAGACGGACGTGAGAAGTTTGATGAAACTACAGACTGCTTTCCTTCAGCTGATCCAAAAGCAGACGACGTCCATCACTCATCAGAGATCAGATCATCTTCAGACAGAGACGTCATTCCACATTCTGCCAGGAACAGGAAACACACGTTCACAGGAGAGTTCAGGGAATCCAGACGCACCCATGTTCCTTACAGATTAAATAAGGCCACTGAACAAAACCACAGCAAACGTCTTCCTCCAGCAGAACAACCAAATCACAAAATGAGTTCAACACGATGCAGACGTTCCCTCCAGTTTAGTCCGTGAGAAACACATCTGCACACGTATGATGGAAACAGTCTGAGTTCAGATTTATCTTCTGACTCGAAAGCAAACTACAGGAACAAACACAGGCTACCGTCTGAGAGAAGAACGTCAGGAAAAATCCACTAACAAATGCTGCATTATGACTCTTTATTCAGTTCATGTGTCTGAGAAATAAAGTGAAGGAATCTCACAAAACATGTCCAGGTCATATTTCATCCTAAAATTAAAAAGAAAGAATTAAAGCCTATTTTTAGAACAATACAAAAAAAAATTGTTTATATCTGTATTTTTTCTTTAGTACTTTATGTACTAAAGTAAAACAAAAAGGGAAAAAACTAATAAAAACAGACAAAAAAAACACAAATGTATTTTTAGTATATTTAATATATAAATATTTAGAATGTCATTATTTTTAAATGAATGTAAAAAGAAATTACAGTATTTAATATTTAAGACTTAGAACTAAGATTTGTAATTTTTTTTAAATACGACTTTTCAGCTCATCAAGGCTGCATTTATTTGATTAAAAATACAAAAAACAAATTAATATTGTGAAATAATATTGCAATTTAAAATAATGATTTTCTATTTTAATATATATATTAAAAGTATAATTTGTCATACAAAACTGAATTTTCAGCATCATTACTGCAGTCTTCAGTGTCACATGATCCTTCAGAAATCATTCTAATATAATGATTTATTAAAGTTGGAAACAATTTTGCTCCAACAATTTTTTTTGGAATGTGTGATATGTTTTGGATTATCTGATGAATAAAACATGAAAAAGAACAGCATTTATTTAAAATAGAAAGGTTTTCTAACAATATACACCACTTATCGAAAGTTTAGGTTAGTAAAAAATGTTTTCTTTTTTTAAAAGAAATTACTTTTATTCCTCAAGGATGTGTTAAATTGATAAATAGTAAAGACTCGTACTGTTAGAAAAGATTTCTATTTTGAATACATGCTGTTCTATTTAACATTTTATTCAAAAAATTCTATAAAAACAAATAAAAAAAATAGTAGTATCACAGGTTCCGAAAAAATATCTTTGATAGCACAAGTGTTTCCAACACTGATAATAAATCAGTATATTAGAATGATTTCTGAAGGATCATGTGACACTGAAGACTGCAGTAATGGCTATTAATTCACAGAAATAAATTATACTTTAAAATATATTAATATCGAATACCATTATTTTAAACTGTAATAATATTTCACAATTACATTTTTTTTGTATTTTTGATAAAATAAATGCAGCCTTAATGAGCATACAAAAATTGATAATAATAATAATAATAATAATAATACTAAAAATTACAAAAAATTACAAATCTTAGTGATCCCAAACTTTTCGTTATTTATATTACATTTATATATATTTATTTATTTATTTATTAGAAAGAATCATGTGACGCTTAATTTTCTTTACATGAAAAAATAATCTACATTTTCTTTTGATTTTGGGGTGAAATATGAGCCGTTTCCATGAGATTCACCCAAATCCAGAATTCATAAAGGCTGAAAATTGCTGTCTGAATGTGATCTCAGACTGACGCACTGTCCTCGAAAACACGTATCAAAAATATTATAATGCTCAAGAGAAGTGAATTGTGCAAAACATCATGTAACCAGAGTTGAACACCTGACGTGAAAATGCTACATCCTGCGATTCGTAACATCCATGAAGTGAACTGAGAATCATTGCGAACCGACCGTGAACGCCATAAAGCGGCTCCCGAGGGCCCGAATCCAGACGTCTGCGTGTCTCACGGTCGGCCGTTAATGCCCGTGTCGCGTCACGTTTTCATCCGGCCGCCTGTCAAACCGCAGCTCAAGCCACGACAAACTCTGGGTTCATGTCTGAGGGGACGTCGGGTTTCCAGACGGGCTCCTCGTAGTCCAGGTCCAGAGAGCCGTCGCTGGAGAGGCTGCTGTGGCTGTGGCTGCGTGCGCTCTTGCGTTGGGCGAGCCAGTGGTACGGGCCGCGAGTGTCCCTCCGGGCCTTCCGACGCAGACGCCGCTGCCGCAGTAAGAGCTGGAGCTGCTCCACCTTACAGCGCGTGGCTTTATTCTCCGTCTGCCGCAGACGCTCACCTGACAGAGACACGGAGAGAACAAAGTGGAATATTACATAAAAGTCCAGCGGGATCACTAACTGGATCAGTCTGTTATTGTTATTATAGTTAAAGGATTACTCCAATAAACATTTCCTGATTACTTATGTCATTCAGGATACTCATGTCTTTCTTCAGTCGTAAAGAAATTAAGTTTTTGACTACATTTTTCTCCATATAGTGGACTTCAAAGGTGCTCAAATGATTGAAGAGTAAAAATGCAGTTTCAATGCAGCTTCAAATGACTCTAAACAATCCCAGCCTGGTAACAATGCTCTTATTAAGCATCTAGTAAATGTTTATACACTTTTTAACCTCAAATGCTCTGTGATGTGTACTCTGTGTATTCCAGTTCAAGACAGTTAGGGTATGTTGAAAAACTCCCATCTCATTTTCTTTTCCAACTTCAGAATCGTCCCACATCGCTGCAGAAGTACCGACCCAGTGTTTACAAAGTGAATGTGCAAAGAAAACGAAATGGCCTTGACCAAAAAAAAAAAAAGAAAAAAAAAAAAAAAAACCAATACAACAGACAAGATAAAAATCACATAAAAGTAATAGTAAAATGACTATAATCATTGGCTTCTCCTACTTTTCATATTTAGTGATATTAGTGCCAGTTTCTCAGGAAGTGATGATTTCGTTCTTTTTGGATTGTTGAATGGAAATGGTGATCTATTTTCAAATGTTTTATGCGATATTCAAATTTTGCATCTTTGGATGGAAACATAGCTACAGTCACTTTCACAACAAACAAACATCAGATCAGCAGCAACTTTAATCTCATTGAACACATCCAGATCACAGTTCACCTCAAGACTAAAAACAACAACATCCAAACACATAACATGAGGATTTAATTGGAAAACCCCCAATGCTCCTTAAAACAGGCCTGATTGACTTTATGCAAAGCTGGTGTGTTTGTGGTGAAAGATGAGCCACACGTTCACAAGATTCCCGTGTAAACCTGCACTTCCTCCAGGAGTCGTGCTCTGTTCTTTCCAGAGCTGCTGACCCATGAATCATTCACGCTTCATCAGCATGTTTCCACTGAGCGCACACACACACAGGGACGAGGTGGTGCAGGGCTCCTGGAGGCCCCTGAGGGCCCGAGTGTGCCTGAGCAAAGCTGAATAATGCATGCAGCCGGTATGCTGGAAAGATCTGAGTTGAGATAAAAGTGTGTGAGAGACTGTGTGTGTGTGTGTGTGTGTGTGTGTGTGTGTGTAAGGTCAGCAGTGGCTGGTTAATGTTCACTAACGGGGTCGTGACCCTCTGGAAGCCCAGAGCCTGGCGTGACCCTACGGCTGACCTCTGAGAGCTCATGTCTCATTCAGAGCTCAGACACGAGACCACATGAGAAACAGAGCAGAGCTGCAGCTGAAAGCACATTATGAGACGTAACTAGGGATTCACCCAAATTAACATTCTTGGCCGAAGCCAAAGGCCAATTACCGAACATGGTTTGTGTTTTTTTTTCCATGTATTTTGCCAATTTTTTCACCATTGCATAAATTAAATAACCAAAATGTGCTTTTTACAGTTTTGTCTTGCTTTTTTCAAAGAAACAAATCAATTACTAAACAACAATTTAAAAATATTTACTTTACACTGAACATTTTTAACATTCTAGTAGACATTGTAGCCTATCAACAAAGCACGTTTTAACTTAAAATGAATAAGTTAGTAAAATAATATTCTTTGGCCAGTTTTAAGAGCCCCTTCTTGAATCAGGCATGTGTTTTTAATGCACAAATAAATGCAGCCTTGCTGAGCAAAGGACAATGTTAGAATAAATGTATTAATAGAGCTGTTGGAATGATTGTTAGCATTATTTTTGTCTATTTTATTTTACAGAACAACAGTAAAATGACAATACTAACATTTCTGAATGCTGACTTTTCGTAAACCCACAAGACGACGCAGTCCTACTTCTTGCTGACAGCAGCAGATTTCTAAATGATTCTCATCTTTGGGCTTGTGAAACCCTGGCTAATAATAAATACAATTGGTGCGTGGATAATTTTTTGTTGGTGAACATTCGGTGCATCCCTATGTGTGTGTTTGCAGTAAATCTGATCCGATGTGCTCAATGTTACAGAACGAGACACAAATGAGCAAACGCACACTGAGCCATGAATCAGGAGAAAATGAGAAGTGTGCAAAGTTAGAAAAGACTCTGAGTCAGAATATATAACTTCCTCTTTCTGTGAGCACAGATCCGTCTACAGCAACTCAATGAATTCTCACCACAGATCTCACACACGCACGCACGCACGCACGCACAGGTTGGGTTTTTGCGTTTTTGAGAACACTGCATTGACACACTTTCATACTCATATGGTATATTCCGTTCTCTAACCCTAAAAACAATCCTCACACAAAACTTCTGCAATTTTACATTTTAATCATAGTTTGATTTATGAGCTTGTTTCCTCACGGGGACCAAAAAAAAAAAAGTTAATCCAAATTTCAGATTTTATTCCCAACCATTTTTAGAAGTCAAACACCTTTTAAACAAAACATTCTCCAGAAATCCCCGAGATTATAATATCATAAATTATTATTTCAATAAATAATCAACACATTCACGTTTACAGTTTCTGATGTGGGTTAATGGCCACATAACATCTATGTGAGTGTTTTATTTTGATTGTTTTACGATAAAATAAATATTATTTTTACATTTATTATGTGCAAAATGAATTTTTTACTGAAACCAAAAGTAGTTTTCATTTAGATGAAAACCATTTAATAATAAATAAATCACAAACTTTTTAGAGCCTCAAAGCAATACTGACTGTTTGAATTGTGTTATAATTGACAGAATCTAAATTACACTAATTTTTTTCATATTGGTCAATATCAATAATCACGATAACTGTCAAATTTTTATTTCTTTTAAGTTTAAAGACAGCTTTGCTCCGATGTGAAAGTTGCAAAAATTGTGGGCAAATTTTTGTTGTGTGACAAATTTTTTTTTTTGTCATTTTTCCTTAGCAAAATTAATTAAAAATAAGAAACAAATTATTTCTTAATTCTACATGTTCTAATAAGTAATACTGTTTCAAATCAAGAAACAGATTTGGTGTCTTATAATATTAATAACAATATAACTTTTTTGTCTCTTAGAAAAACACATTTGATAATAGGTTGATTTAGGATGCACTTTAACAAAACACAACATAAGTCAACCTATTATCATTCAGTTATGCCAATGGGCATTTCGTTTTTGCGCTGTAGCGGTAGACCAATCTAAAAGGACTGCGCCATCCGACCAATCACAGCAGTGAGGGCTCACGGAAAGGAGGGGTTTAGAGAGACTGATTCTTCGAACTGCCTCACACGAGTCGTTTACGAATCATTTAGAAAGGGGGTAAAATTAAATCTAATTCTGGAGAAAACTAAAGTGTTTTTTGAACTTGCATACATGTAAACCTGTTTTAAGAGACTAATACAACAATATTAACTACCTTTAAAATGCCATAATAGGGGCACTTTAAGCGTGTCACTATCTGGAGCATCTGAATCTGCTCTGAGTCACGTCTGACGATCAACACACACACACACACACACACACACACACACTCACCGGAGGGCCTGTGCAGGTGTGCGTGCGGCTGCTGTGGGTCTGAGGTAGGTGAGGGTGGAGGTGAGCAGGGCGAGGCCGGAGGGCAGCGGAGGTGCGCCAGAGTGGGAGGAGATCCCTGGTAATGCCGTGTGGCGCTCAAGAGGTCGTTGAGGATCTGGAGGATGGTGTTGACGTCCCGGCGAGGACGCCCGCTGCCGTCCTGACAGTTGGGGTGTAAAGTACCTGAGGAGTGAAGGGGTCACCGTGAGGTCGGGACGAGCCGCTTGTTCTGACTGCTGTAATTCTCATATTGAAGTGACGTGTTACCTGAGAAAGTTCCTGAGAAAACTCCCGGCGCGTGGTTAACCAGGCTCTCGATGACGGCGCCGGGTTTGCATCGCTGTCTGGAGCTCGAAGCGCTGCCTTCAGCCTGAAACACACACCAGAACACACATCAGACCACTGACACCAAACAATCCAACAACTCTCCAGTGTTTGTTTAGTATTATTCGTTTTTGTTAATATTTTGAATTAGATTTTATTTTTAGAAAGTTAAACGTTTTAGTAATTAATTTTTAATAGTAATTAATGCGTTTGTCTTTTAACTTTTTTTTTTATTAGTTTTAGTTATTTTAGCATTCAAGCATGTAAGCCAGTTTCCGCCTCTGAATAAAAAAAAAAAAAAAAAGGGGTTATTGCGACTTGTTATATTTTATATCTCTAAATTCTGAATTTATAACTCAAAATTGTAAGTTTATATCTCACAACTCTTTCTTTCTCAGAATTGTGAGATATAAACTTACAATTGTGAGTTATAAATTCAGAATTTAGAAATATAAAACTAAATGAGCAATTCTCAGAAATTAAGTCAGAATTGTGAGATACAAACTCGGAATTCTGTGAACATAGTCTTTTTATTCCTCCTCAGAACTGGACTTTATAAATCAAAATTGTGCATTTATATCTCACAATTCGGAGGGGGAAAAAAACCAGAATTAACTGTAAGATACAAATTTGGAAAAAAGCAATTCTGACTTTTTAACTCACAATTGTGTTATATCTCACAATTCAGAGGAAAAAAAAAAAATGTCAGAATTGAGAGTTTATATGATGCAACTGTGAGAAAAAAAAAATTATTCAGTGGCAGAAACAGGTTTCCACACTTAAGTGTTATTTTACTATTACAGTTTTTATATTTATACTTTTTTTTGTTCATTTTTTGTTTATTTTTAGTAATTTTAGTACTTCAAGAAATGTCTAAATAAAAAAATTATATAATATATAAATTATAATTATATATTTCAGTTAACATTTATTTTCTTTTAAGCAAATCTTTTTTATTTTTGCAACTTTCAAGACTTGAAGTGTGCAAATTTGAAGCAGTTCTAAAGTCTCTAAATGCTCCTTTACCCAGTGACTCTGCTTTGCACACTGCAAAAAATGTTTAAAAAAAAAAACTATTTACAATTAAGTAATAATCTGCCAATGGGGTAAGAAATTAATTAAATTATTTTTTTTTTTCTTTTAATTTTCTTTTTTTCTAAGCAAAAACTCACTTAATTTTGACTTGTATTTTCTAAAAACAAAAAAATAATTTTTACTTGTCTAGAAAATCCTTCTTGATTTAAGAATTTTTTGATATATTTAGGAAGGAAACAAGAAAAAAATCTGGAGTAAGAAAAGCATTTTTTGCAGTGCAGAACTTATAATTATCCATCACAGACATCATTCCAGTGCTTGCTTGTTTTTTTTTTTTGTTTTTTTTTTTTAAAGTAGTTAGAGCTTTTTGAATTGTGAAATTGAATGAGATGAGAACAAGAGTTAGTAAGCGCTGACTATAGGCCACTATTTTTGCATTAGGATTTAATAAAATGAATGAAATAAAACATGAATCAAACATTTTGACAGGAAAGACTGGAGCACCTCTACAGTCGTGTCTCACCTGAATGCAGGGAGGAGCAGGGGCGGGGCTTTGTGTGCTGTGGGTGTGGCAAACATGTTGAGAGTGAAGAGGAGAGGCGGAGCTTCGCACACTGTGGGCGTGGTGAACATGAGATGAGGGCGGGGCAGTGTGGCTCTTAAAGACATCCAGTTCCCTGTGCTGCGGGTCTGAGGGGTTTCCACTGCTGACGGCTCCTCTAGGGGTCTGGCTGGGGCCCGTAGGACCCCTAGAAACGGACGGCTGTCCGCCAGACGGCTGAGCCGCCAACTGGAGCTGCACAAACATCATGTGATCTCCCACACGCAGGGCAAGGGTCAACGGGGAACGTCCCGACAGGAAGTCACTGACCTGGACACAAAATGAGATGATTGACAGACGTTAATGAGACTTGCATGTTTCATTCAGCAGCTCATCATCATCTGACTCAAATGAATATCATCATCTCTGCAAAAATGATTCTTAGTATTTTTGCCTTGTTTTCCTGTACAAATATCAAAATATTTTTAAATCAAGATACATTTACTGGAGTAGCAAAACAAACATCAGACAGAAGGTTTGAGAAATTTAATAAAATGAGTGAGTTTATGTTTAAAACAAAAACAGGTATCTGCCAGTGGGGTCAGAAAAATTTAATTAATTCAAAAGGGAAAACAAGATTATTTTTCTGACCCCACAGACATTTATTTTTCTTAATTTTGATTTGATTTTTTTGTATCTTTAGTCATTTTGCATCTCCAGTAAATGTATCTTGATTTAAGGATGTTTAGAGATTACTAAAAAAAACAAGACAAAAACACCAGGGAAGAACACACAAAAAAAAAAAATTAAATTTCTGCCAGCAGGGACAGAAATTAATCTTTTATATTAATTGTAATTCATTTCTTAGAAAACTTGATTTAAAACTTGATTTAAATGTGTTTTTGTCTTGTTTTTTAGTAATCTCTAAACATAAGGGAAGAACACTTTTTTGCTGTGTAAAGTGTTATGAAGTGTAGAAATATTATAAAAATATCTGCCAGCAGGGACAGAAATTTATCTATTATATTAATTATAAACATATCTAAATGTGTAGATATTTTTACTGAAAAAAAAAAAACTAAATTAGAATGCAAGTTTTGCAGAACTGCCTCCTGATATTAAAAACAAGCTAAAACTAGACAATAAGATCAGGACTGAAACTGTGTTGGAACTCCTGTTTTGATATCAGTTCGCTTCTCTTTTGCCTGTGAAACTGTGAAAGCACACGTAAATAAAACAAAAACAGGTACAAGAGTAGAAAGCACTGATGCAAATTGTAAGAAAAACCGTCGGAGTGTCTCAGCGTATGATCGTATCAGTAGAGCACTAACAAACCAGAGAAACCATCATCCCCAGATTCAGATACAAACAGCGCTGAGGTTTCACATTCGTCGCCCAAACCACACGAGCAGGAGGGCGAGTGTCTGATGTAGAGCTGCTCTTGTCGTTTCAAAGGCTGTGGAGAATCCGCTGGCCATCAGAGATGATGACTGTACGGCCGAGGGAAGACTGAGTCTCTCTTAAGTCCATGAGTAACACTGACATCACACATCGCTCTCCTTCATGAGGCAGACTCACAGAGAGCACATGAACCTCCTCACACTCTCGAATTAACGCTGCTGGAGTATAGCGAGTGATCTGAGAGCTGATGTAAAGGTCAGGTGTTGGTGTGCTGGGCTCGGGAACTGAAGTGGGCACGCGACCTTCCACTAGCATGATGCTTCAGCCGCTGATATCAGTCAGTGGGGTGTGGGTGAAGACCAGTACTAGAGCAGTCTGGGAAACCTTAAATTCTCAGAAATTGTGGGCTAGTACTTGTGTAACGCAACCGATGCGTCACGACAAACAGCGGATCTGTGTCGACGGATGGCGGAGAATGTGAAACAAGTGCAACACTTCACTTCAACATTTGTTCTCATTCGTTAACTTAAAGGTGTTAAGACATTTTTGTTTGCACTTCATTTTTAGTTGAAAGTTTTAGTAATTATAATTTTTAATAGTAATTAATGCGTTTGTCTTTTTCATTTTTGTCTTCACATTTAAAAAAAAAAACGTCTTTGGTTTTAGTTAAGTTGTCTTAGCGCTTAAGTATGAAAGCCAGTTTCCACCTCCGAATAAAAAATAAAAAGGTAATTGCGACTTGTTATATTTTAGATCTTAAATATTCTGAATTTATATATCACAATTCTGAGAAAGTCAGAACTGAGAGATACAAACTCGCAATTCTGTGTACATATTTGGGAACAATTGCAAGATTATATCTCACAATTAGAAGAAAAAACATTATAACTCACAATTGTGCACTTATATCTTACAGTTCTGAGAAAAAAAAGTCAGAATCGTGAGATAAAAAGTTGCAATTACCCTTTTTATTTTTTATTCAGTGGCGAAAACAGGCTTCCATCCTTAAGTGTTACTTTAGTACAACTCAAATACTATAGTTGTTACATTAATAATTTCTGGGGATTCTTTTGTTAATTTTGTTTGGCATTTTTGTCATTTTTAATAGCTTGTTACTTTTAAGGTTTCAAATAAGTGTTTGGAGAATAAAATGTCTTGAAATAATGTTACGTTGTCATTCAGTGTAACACAATATTTATGTAAACATTCAAACAACATGCTTATTCTGACTTGGATATATTAAAATATATAAAGAATAAGGGAGCATATAAAATTTTACTGAAAAAAAATCTTACTGACAAATGGGCAAAACCTAGGATAGTGGCACATTTATAAAATAAAAAAAAAATAAAAAAAATAAAAGGTAGAATTACAACTAATTAGTATTTGGGGTGAAAGTTATTCATCTTTTAATATGTCATAAATTGATTTGTTGTAAATATGCCTGACAAGATGGACACTGAATGACATTTTAGTGGTCTTCTGTAAATTAGGGAAACATGTATAATATTTATTTTTTGCTCAGAAAAGCAAAAACAAAAATACAATTAATATTTTTATTTATTTGAAAGAATTAAAAGAACTGTTTCATGTCTATTCTTGTTTAATTAACTTGTTGAGGTCGATTTATAAAGTAATTAGTAATAACCACTTTTTGAGAGAGAGAGAGAGCAATTTGTAAAGTAATCTAATTACACTGTTGAAGATGTTATTAGAAACTAGTAATTAATTACTTTTGAGCAACTTAGCCAACACTGATAAAACCTACTTTTACATTTACAAAAAACTTGAATTAAAATTTAAATAAAAACAGAAAAATATAAATATATCTATATCTAATATCTATCTACTGACATAATCAAGCGGAAATAGAAAACATCAAATTAAAACCCCACAGTAAAACCCTTGGAGAAGCACTGTATTAAAAAGTCTTCAGACTAGAGGAGCTGGATTCTGACAAGAATCCGGACTGATCACAGATTTACACGATGACTGCGCACTGAACAATGGTTTGGAAATCAGCAGACTAGGAGGAAATGCCCAACCCTTGATTACAAGAAGCTCTGAGTGTGGCAATCTCACATGCATTACGTCACTTCTCTCACAGTACCAGCCTGAGGAGTCCGGTTTAAAGCGGTTTACTGTACATCACAGCGGATGGTATGCAGATGAGCGAGTGAGATACCAGCGACTTCATCAAACCCCGAAACTAAACACTCCTGACTCACAGGAACTCCTGCGCTGCACCGACTCCTGATTCTGCCCCACTGCAGATGGACGACAGTCAGAGCGAGAGAAGGCAAACAGCGAGGCTCTCGTTCTCAGAACAACACAGACATTTAAAGAGGACAAACGCAAGATCACTGCAGATTACAAGAGCTTTTGCTTCTGCACCTGCTACCTATTACTATTACTAGGGATGCACCGAATGTTCAGCAACCGATATATTTCGGCTGAACACCGAAAGAGCTTTTTTTTTCCAGTGTGGAAGCATTTAAAAACTGTCCGAGAAAGACGCAAAAATCATTCCGAGCAGCGACAGCGAGAGACTGTTTAGAAGCGCATCGCATGTCTTCATGAGAAGAGAAAGGTTACTGTATGATGACTGAAATCATCCGTTAGCTATAATGCTATAATGTCTACTAGAATGTTACAAATTTTCAGTTTTAAGTCAATATTTTTAAATTGTTGTTTTGCAATAGATTTTTTTCTTTGGAAAGCAAGACAAAACTGTAAAAAGCAAATATTGGCTATTTAATTTATGCAATGGTGAATAAAATTGGCAAAATACATGGAGGGGAAAAAAAAAAAAAAAAAAAGGTTCGGTAATTGGCCTTCGTAGTGTTTCATTTTGTTCAGCTTTGGCCAATAATTTTCATTTTGGTGCATTCCTGCTTAAAAACCCTTAAAAAAAAAATCAGAATAAAGAGAGAAACCTTTCAGTAGAGAACCGCAGCCTAAAATCAAACCCAAATGTGCAGCGGCAATTAAGGATGTGAAATGAAGAATTCCTGCAGTGTAGTGGATGTGATGTGAATGAAACAGAGCCGCTCCGCTGCTCCAGTCTCTCCAGCGAGTCACGACTCGGAGCACTTCAATCACAAAGACAGGCGGCTAATGAAAGGCTGGCGATCACGATCACGCATACGCCTGTCGTGTGTTTAAACCGTACATCCATCAGCCGCTCAGAGCTGTGAACTCACGACCCACAAACATTCACACGACACCCAATAAACACAAATGTCTGCTATTCAATCCTGCTCTCATTACACACATTCAGTCACTTTAATTTTCCAAGCACTTCGCAGATGCTTTCAGGTGGCAAAAACGACCAAAAACCCCACAAATCTCATAACACATGAGATGTATCCGTCCTGATAGCTGCCACATTCTGCATCTGAGGTCAATGAACATCGAGCTCCAGAGATCAATGCTGAAGTGGCTAGGAGAGCATCTTCTGTCTGTAGCTGTATTGATCCACAGGCCTTCAGCGAGATCTGCTCCCTCATCGCACAGCGCTATTAAGAGCAAATGATTTCCAATCACGGCGAACAGAAAGGCCAGAGATTCCCTCGACGCAAAGATGAGAGCAAAACGACACGGGAGGATCGAGTGATAAACAGACCACAGGACCTGGATGAAAACCATGAGGATGGAGCATCTTAAAGGATTACTCCATTTATCCAAGATGTTTATGTCTTTCTTTTTTCAGTCGCAAAGAAATTAAGTTTTTTGAAATAAACATTCCATTTTTTTTCTCCATATAGTGGACTTCAATGGTGCTCAACAGATTGAAGGTTAAAAACGCAGGTTCAGCGCAGCTTCAAATGGCTCTAAACGGACCCAGCCGAGATATAAGGGTCTTATCTAGCAAAACTATTGGTCATTTTCTTAAATAAATTAATATTTATATACTTTTTAACCTTAAATGCTGGTCTTGTCTAGTTCTGCGATACGCATGCATACCCTGTGCACTCCCGTTCAAGACAGTTAGGGTATGTTGAAAAACTCCCATCTCATTTTCTACTCCAACTTTAAAATCGCTTCACTAGATAAGACCCTTTTTCCTTGGCTGGGCTCATTTAGAGCCCTTTGAAGCTGCATTTAAACTGCATTTGTACCCTTAAATACATTGAGCATCATTGAAGTCCTATATTTGAAGAAAAATCCTCTCCTTATGTCTTCCATGAGAAGAGAAAAATCCTGGAATGTTTTCCTTAAAAATAAAAATTAATTTGTTTGCAGCTGAAGAAAGAAAGTCAGGAATATCTTGAATGACATGGGAATTTTTTTATTCTGAAAGTGGAGTAATCCTTTAATAAGCAGAAAATAATATCACCATTTAATGAAAGTCGCGAACAAATTCACTGCTGTATTATGATGCATTTCAGAATGAATGAAAAAGGACAACACTCGATTTGATCCATCATTGTAAATGTGAGTGCTGAACTGCACTTTCTAATCTTGTTTTTCAGTACAAGTATCTAAACATTCTTAAACTAAGATAGATTTCCTGGAGAAGCAAAATGAGCCAAAATATTAAAGACGAACTAAAGTGAGTAAAACAAAAACAAAAAAACAACAACCTTGTTTCACCTTTAAATGATTTTTTTTTCTGACCACATAGGCAGGCATTTCATGATATTTCTTAATATCAAGTCATATTGCTTCTTTAGTAAATATATCTCGATTGAAGACTGAATGCAGATCTGAATGTGACTGACTGAACTGTCATACAGAGACATCAAAGTGAGTCATGCCACAGGAAGAGCAAGTTAGAACAATATGACTGAAGATTTCAAAGTAAACAGCAATACTGAAAAAAATGCATGGATGATCATTTCACAATAAGACTCGTGACATGCACTAAGAACATGCACTTGATGTCATGCTGATTTGAATCTGTTTGTTTTGGATGATGAGCGTGTGCTGATCCTACCGTGAACAGGTACGACGTCTAACGCTCTTAAATGTCAGACCTGTTTCATTCAGAAAACATCAGAGAGAGAAAAACAAACCTGTGCCACGGCTCACAAAAACAAACTTCCTGAAACACCACCCACACACACAAACACAGCCAAGGTGCAGAAGGTGTCGAGACGCACAGACAGGTTGAGTGTGGGGCTGTTCTAACACACTTCACAGGAGGATTTCCAAACTAAAAATACCTGCAGCATCACCAACCACATCTAACAGCAGATAACTGCAAAACACACATTACTGCACAAACACAGCGGCGTGAACAGGTGCTTCACTAAACTACAGCACCAAAACAAAGTGATCGGCACACGAAAACAATTTCACTAAACACGTCCAGCTTTTATTAATTTCAACAATGTCAAATCATGTGCAAGGTTAAATCATTTAATAAATTAGGGACGCACCAAATGTTCAGCAACTGAATAAGGGAGAATAAAGGCCAAATAAATGCGAATAAATGCACTAATGATCAAACATGTGGTCAGTGTGGAAGCATTTAAAACTGTCAGAGAAAGACGCAAAAATCATTCCAAGCAGCGACAGCGAGAGACTGTTTAGAAGCGCATCGCATGTCTTCATGAGGAGAGAAAGGTTACTGTATGATGACTGAAATCATCCATTAGTCAATCAACTGTTGTCTAATACACCAGACACCAATTGTATTTATTCTGACAGCAGCTCCTTAGCCAGGGTTCAAAGACCAAAGATGACAATCATTCAGAAATACAGAAAATAATTAAATAAATACCACAAAATAAAAGTCAACATTCATAAATGTTAGTATTGTCATTTTACTGTTGTTCTGTCAAATAAAATAAAGACAAAAATAATGATAACAGCTCTATTAAAACATTTATTCTAACATTCTCCTTTGCTCAGCAAGGCTGCATTTATTTGTAGATTAAAAACACAAGAAGGGGGTCTTAAAAATGGCCAAAGATTATTATTTTACTAACTTATTCATTGCGAGTTAAATTGTGGTTTGTTGGTAGGCTATAATGTCTAACAGAATATGTTCAGTGTTAAATAAATATTTTTAAATAGTTGTTTTGTAATTGTTTTTTGTCTTTGAAAAGCAAAAAGCAAATATTGACTGAAAAATGGCAAAATGCATGGGGGAAAAACACAAAAAAAAGTGTGTTCAGCAATCTGCTTTCGGCCCAGTGTGTAATTTCGTTTGCCTTCGGCTTCAGCCAAGAATTTTCATTTCAGTGCATCCCTAACTGCAATCTTCTATTAAAAAAATCATAACGGTTTATTTTGATCTCATGTTGACTTTAAAGCTTCTCATAGAGGAGAAACGAAAACCGGATGAGCTTCATGAGATTCAGAGCCACTTATAATAAGAGTCTGACATGCATCTGTTCTAGGAAATCATCTATCATTCTTGAGTCTAACCACACACTCACAAACTGAACTAACATCAAACAGCTCAGCATTGCCAAAATGACGCACAGACCCGCTGATGGGGCGGAGCACACACACACAGAGATATATGCACATGTGGTTTCACAGATGTAGGTGCCACTTGCAGAGGCTAAAACTTAAAAATAGACACTTTTCTGCTTATCTAATTTAATGTAGGTTAATAATCCGTTAAACATCAAATGTCACTTTTACAGAGAGTCTGTAAAGTACACACACACACACACAGAGAGATTTCAACGGGATCGTTGCCAAAAGAGCAGCTGTTTGATTTGCTTACATGCAAATCCATTATAACACAGAAGAACATTCATGAAAAGCACAGGCCCGTTCCTGCCGTTTACCTAGAATCCCCTCCACTTATTCTGAATGAGAGCGTGTATTTGTACACACATGTGGGCGTCTTTCACTAGTTAAATTCAGCTGCTGGTGGGAAACGCACACTCATTAGAATAGTCATTGTGCGAGTTCTTGTGAATGAGTGTGTGCTGGTGGAAGAGGAAGTGCGCGACCGCAGCGAGAGCTTTACCTGAGCGTCTGAGAGACTCTCCAGCGCCTGCAGGACCGACTGCTCCGAGCGGCACGACTGCGACTGCAAACACACAACAACAGCGGCAACATCACTCCACTGCACGCATGAGATCTTAAAAACACTGTCAAAGCAGTAGCCTTCAAATGTAAAAACAAATATCCTTTCTGAGGAGGAAGTGATATTTACCATCAATCCGGCTTCAACCGTGGGCACCAGCGTCAGTCTGCTTCCGTCAACCACACCGAAATCCAGCAGTTTTCCTGAGTTTAACCTCCTGCAGATGAAGAACACAAACACTGTTTCAGCTCTCCAGCACTGACTCATCATTCATGAGATGGTTTCAGTTCAGTCTGCTTTGCTTTTCATGTCAAAGACTCTGAATAAACATCGCTGCGATCTGACAGCTTCATCATATTGTTGTTTCTGGAGCCTTCCTGACTGTAACGCCTTTGACTTGCTCATTTAAGCAGTTAACATTATTATAGATTCAACTGCACTGGCACTATCAGATGAGAAGAGTTGAGAGGAATACTGACAGCTGAAATTAGTTTCATAACTGATGAATTTTACAGCATTAACTTTATGCATTACTGTGAAGCTGCTTTAAATTAATCAGAATCGTCTTGTGTTCTTATATGTGACCCTGGAATTTTTTTGAAATTGAGATTTATACATCATATGAAAACAGAAAGATTGAACAATATTTGGTTGTGATACAATATTCTAGAATCTGAGGGTGCAAAAATATCTAAATATAGAGAAAATCACTTTTAAACCTGTCCATATGAAGTTGTTAGCAATGCAGATTACTAATATAAACTTAAGTTTTGATATATTTACGGTAAGAAATTTACAAAATATCTTCATAGAACATGATCTTTACTTAATATCCAAATTATTTTTGGCATAAAAGAAAAATCGATCATTTTGACCCATATAGTGTCATTTTAGCTAGTGCTACTTAAGACTGGTTTTGTGCTCCAGGTCTAGTAAAATTCCTATTATTATTTTTTCTGTGAGAATTGAGAATCATTCCTAAAGGATTCACACTGGAATATTAAACACCAAACATCAATATAGAAACACAAACCCAATGATTTGTATTATCCCCACTTCCAAAATCTTCTGACAGAGGTGCATTAATTTCAATAATTTTACAAAAAGAAGCAGCTTTAGGCTGAATTAGCTCTGATCCAAACACAGAATCACTTTCACTATACCTTAAGATCACAATATTTGAGAAGCAAAAGGAGTTTAAGCTTAAAACAAACAAATACATCTGCAAACATGCTCAAAAGCCAACTTAAGTCCAAAAAAAAAAAAAAAAAAAAAAGATTTAAAAAAAATAAAATAAAAAAAAACTCTTTTTGTTTAGTTTCTCAGCCTAGACGTCATATCTCTGCTGTGCATCTCAAATAAACCTGTCTTGACAGAAGGATGTTTAACGTTAGCTGTTTGATCTGGAAAACATATAACATTGTAAGATACTCATTTTTGCAGTGCATGCAACATTTATAATTAAAGACCTCCTGACCTAATTTAAAACTTTAAAAAAAAGGCCCTAATTTGTGGAAAAACCATTTTAAGACCTGCAGAAACCTAGAACATGCACTTCCAAAACCAGTTTAAAGGTACAGTTCTCTCTCATGTTTCCTGCACATTTTCTTTTGCTAAACCATCAGTCTTGATCTAACGTTAATCTAGATTACGTTACTCAAAGCACCAAAGGAGCGACCAAACGGATCCTAAAGAACCGATTCGGCGGATCCCGGAGTCGGACTCACGTGTCTCGGTGCAGAAGCAGCAGTCGCTCCCTGGGAACCCGGAGTTTGTCGGATAGCCTCCTCTTCAGCCCCTCCACGGTCTCGTCCAGCGGAACGGAGAGCTCAAAGCGGGTTCCCGTCGTGGAGCTGATCGATACGTTCATGGGAGCGTCGCCGTGAAGGAGTTCCGGACACCGGGATCGCGATCCGTGACTGCTGCAGCTCCGCGCCTCGGTGTTCCGCTCCATCCGACAATTCCGTGATCTGTGAGGCGAACGGGTGATGGTGTGTGTCGAACGGCTTTTCCTGATTACCGTATATAAGCGTAATAATCCTTCAGCGACCGGTGAAATATTCCGCGGGGTTTCGTTCGGTCTCTCTGAGGTAAATCCAGTGTCGCGCCACAAAAAACAACCGCCGATGTGCACAGAAACACGTTGAAATGTCAATATCAGCAGGCCATTGAGATCCAAATTGACATTTATGTTTATACGAATATCATTGTGTTTTAAATGCCTGTTTTTTTAGCTCCCAACGCACTCCAGCTAAGCTCTATTTCTTAAGCCGATTGCTGTGTGTTCTTCTATCTGTGCAGCGCAGCTGCTGCGTCTACATTTGTTGCGAGGCCCCAGCTGAGAGATCCCGCCCACCGCCACACACAACCAATGGCGTTACTGGATACGCTGGCCGTCATCGTGTCAGCCAATCAACTGTCAGCTCGTAACACCCACATGCACACATGCTCCGCCCAGCCCCCCCTGTCCTCTACGATAATAATGTAGGTGACCAATCAGAGAAGCGCAGGGAGAACGGATCCGCCTCTTCCCGCTATGATCATTCATAACAGCAGAGCGTAAAGCACTTCATTAAATCATTTTATTCCTGGATTTTAACACTGGCTTTCCTTTAACGATAAGATAAGTATTACGCATTTTAAGAAAATTTCACTTCACAAAGCCAAGAGTAGTTATTTATTTATTTATTTATTTATTTATTTATTGCATTGGCTTCTGTGCAAGTAAAATTTTAGTCATAATTATTTATTTATTTGTATAATTTAGTTTTTTTGTGCAAGTGAAATTTTAGTAAACAAAAATTGTATAATTTTTTTTTTTCAAAAGTTCAATTTTGGCAATAAAAAATTTTTTTTGGCAAAAATGTTTTTTTAATTTATTTGTATAATTGTTTGTGCAAATTAAATTTTAGCAAAAAATGTATTTATTTATTTGTATAATATATATATTTTTGTGCAAGTTAAATTTTAGTCAAAAATTATTTATTTATCCATTTGTATAATTGGGTTTTATTTGCAAGTGAAATTTAAATATATATATATATATATATACAGGGCCGCTGCTGGCCAAATGGGTGCCCTAAGCAGAAATTTACTTTTGTGCCCCCTCCCCCAAATATTACGGAAGTTATTTTTGGTCAAAAAGGTAAAAAAACAGTGAAATAGCAAGAGCAAGAGCAAGAGCAAGAGTTTTACCAACAAAAAAGAGTTACGTCCAATGGCTATGATTTTATTAATACAGTTGTCTGATTGATTTAATAATCTCAGAATCATACAAAAGGAAATTAAGCAGTTTTACTATGATAAAAACCATGGTTATATGCCTTTTTATATATCTTTCTATCATATCCATGCTTGTAAATTGTGTTTTATAGAATATATAATATTTGTTTTTGTCTGTATTTTTTTAAATATATTTTTATTCTGTGTTTTTACCTGTACATGCACTGTACATGTGGCAGTTTTGACAATAAAGCAGACTTTGACAATAAAGCAGACAAGGGTTATGTTGTCCACATATTTTTGTTTGAGGAAATGATAGGAAAGATTATGTGGACATTTTAATTAAATGTTTGGTCAATATTAAACAAGGAATTCGATCATCATGTAAGTGTAACAACTGCATTTACCAGGCCTTTGGTGCCCTTTTCAGGCATTTCTATTAAAATTGTAATGTAAACTGTTAATTTTGTATTAGATTATGTATTTAAACACTGTTATTTAATGACACCATATGGTCATTATTAATCAATAATCATAATTGCCTCTGTGTTTTAATATAATGCATTTTAAGTCATTTTGTTTACTTAGATCTGCTTGTATTCATATTAAGAAAGAGGCGTTAGTCGTGAAATTATTACCGACATTAAAACACTATTAACGTCGACAGAATAAAATAAAGTTTCACAGGATTATGAACGCACCTAAATGATGCACGGGTTTCATTTTGGGCTTTTTTTTCTTTCGTTTCTCGGCGCCGGATTGTTGATGTCTCTTTCCAGGACCAGGCATATTGTTCATCAATTATTATCATCATTTTTGGCCAAAAAGGCAGCCGTAAACAGAGTTAAAGGCGCGTCGCTGCGCGTAATCACGTGTGCTTACTAGCCCATTCTGCTGCATTCACAGAAAATAAAATATATACGTTTATATTTTTGTTATTTGTATATGTATATTATTAATATTAATTTATTATTATAATAGGCTATATAAAAACTAAAATAAATAATAATAAAAATAATAAAATAATAAAAATATTTTTTTTTGAGCAGCTGGGATGGTGCCCCCTGGGAGTTGGTGCCCTACGCAGACTGCGTACTCTGCGTATAGGGAGCGGCGGTACTGTATATATATATATATATATATAATTGTATATATTGTAAATATATCAAAGTATAATTGTTTGTTTGTATGTATGTATGTATATGGACAAAAAAAGAGTTTAAGTATAAAAGCAATAAGTTTAAAATTGCTTTAAATGAATCTTGTCAGGCATATTTACAACCAAAAATCAATTTATGACATATTATAAAACAAGGTACTTCCACCACAAATACTATGATGTGCCACTATCCTAGGTTTTTACTCATTTAAACCACAATAAAATGTAGCATTCTCCCTTATTCTTTTATATATTTTAATATGTACAAGTCAGAATAAACATGTTGTTTGAATTTTGACATAAATATTGTGTTTGACAAATGACAATGTAACATTATTTCAACCAAATGTTACATTTTATTCTCCAAAAACTCCAAAAAGTAGACACTATTAGATACTTTAATTTGATGTGCTTTCTATGAACATAAAATCACTTTTGTAAATTTCTTTTGATGTGGACATCTTAACGTCTTTGACCCATATGCATTTACAAAAGCAGCTTAAATGATTTAAATTAAAGTTTATTAAGTCTTTTGGCTTAGGGAGAGTCCTTTGTTATTTGCTAGTCCTATTTTCATTGTTATCTGGGTGTTGGATTGTTTTGTGTGAGCTCAGGTGTGATAGTGTGAAGGAGAGGATGTTCTATGAACACATGAGTCATCTCTGATCTCTAGATATCTGAGTTTGAGCTCATTATCTGTGTGTCTTCATTATCTGAGCACAGTCAGCATGAGCTCTGATGAATCAGGATGGCATGTTTACTGTCATGTTTGTGTCCCTCATCATCTTCATCATCCTCACGGGTGTGTCAGTGTGACTCAACACGTTAAACGCTCACTTCCTGCTTTTCCCAGCGCTGCACGTTCAGGAATCTGATGGTTTGCTGAAGTTATTAATCACTTGATTGATATGTGAGCGAGTCTGCTGTTGTGGGAGGAGGAATGTGGAGCAGTTGTGCGAGTCAAATTCCAGCCCTGTTCCTGAAACAGAACATTCCGATATCATGATGCCTGTTGTTTTATGATTGTTCTACAATATCCACACAGGGGTGTCTTATGTGAAAGGTTACAGTAACACCAGCTACTCACGGGTTAGTCAGGATGTTTGGTAAACACATTAGAGAAACACAATACGGATCACAATTTGGGTCATAATCAACAGGAAACATGTTTTTCATCAATCGCACTTTTTTAAATGTTGCCAATAAGTAATAAAAACATTCTGTGAATCTCTGTAAGAAATTAAAAAAAAAAAAAAAAAAATACAGTAAAAATGTGAAATAGTATTTTAATTTAAAATAGCTGATTTCTATGTGAATATATGTTCAAATGCAATTTAATTCTGTGATGCAAAGCTGGATTTTCAGCCTTCAGTGTCACATGATCCTTCAGAAATCATTCTAATGTGCTGATTTGCTGCTCAAGAAACATTTCTGATTATCAACCATGTTGAAAACACAATATTTTTGTGGAAACCGTCATATATTTTGTTTTGAGGATTCACAGATGTTCAAAAGAACAGCATTTATTTGAAACAGAACTCTTTTGAAACATGATAAATGTCTTTACTGTCACCTTTGATCAATTTAATGCGTCCTTGATGAATACAAGTGTGTTTTTTACGTTGTCATTATAATCAAAACATTCTGTGAACGTTCAAAATGTACAGGTTTTTAAAAAGGAAACATTCCATTTTAAATGTTTCAACCTTATGGAAATGTTACTTTTAAATGTTTGATGCACATTCTGAAACAAGTAACATTTTCAAAAGCTACATTGTTTCAAAAATGAAATGTTCTTTAAACAACATGTAAAAACTAATCATGCTAAAGTTTTAAGAAAATGATTAAGGACAAATTAACATTTCTACTGGAAGAACATCTTTGTTCAGAACTTAAAGACAACATTTCTAGTACATTCTAAAAATGTTCCCTATTATCTGGAAAGGAGCAGTTCACCAAAATGAAACTGAAAGTCATTTCCTCACCATTACTTCATCTCAAACCCGTATGCTGTTATCTGAAAAACACAAACAGATCATCTTTAAAGATTCTTCATGAAACTCTTAACAATACAACAGTTCATAGAGTTCAACAGTTCAGCATACACTGTAAAACATGTTTAAGATAACTGAAGCTCTTTTAATTTCAGTCTTTCTATTTACAAATTTCACATTTCATTCAATGTTGAAAGCAGTGGTCCTGCCCAATTTTTTTTTGGAAACCATGCTTTATTTTATTTGATCAGGATTCACAGATGAATAGAACGTTTAAAAGAACAGCATTTATTTGAAATAGAAATCTTTTGTAACATTACACCGCAGCAATGCTTTTCTTACTTTATTATTACTTAATTTTTGGTCTTGTTTCCAGCCAAGATATCTAAAAATCTTTAAATCAAGGAGGGTTTTCTAGACGAGTAAAAATTATTGTCTTGTTTTCAGAAAAAAAAAAACAAGTCAAAATTAAGTGAGTTTCTTGTTTACTGATTGTAAATAAGATGCTTTTTCTTACCCCACTGGCAGATTATTTTGCTTGTTTTAAGCAAAAACTCAATTTAAATTTAAATCAACCTTATTTTGACTTGGGTTTTTTTTCTTTCTGAAAACAAAACAATCCTTCTTACTTGTCTAGAAAAAATATATTTTCTTGAGACAAGACAAAAAAATCTAAGTAGGAAAAAAAAATTGTGTAGAAATGTCTTTACTTGCACTTTTGATCAACTAAATGCATTGTTATTATTATTATTTTTTTAAGTTTTTGCATGTTTAATTCAATAGTTGCCATTTCTTTGTTCTTATTTGGGAAATGTACTAGCAATTGCTCAGTGAAAATTCCATCTGTCTCTCATTTGTAAGTGACTTTGGATAAAAGCATCTGCTAAATGAATAGATATGAATGTAAAATTGATTCAAAGTAAATACTACATAATTATTTTCCTTGATAAAAGAATTTGGAGGTCAAAACCCAACATTTTATGTTGACTTGTCAATGAAAATGTTCATTTGGTTCAATTAAATGATATGAACTGAATGTTTTTTAACACTGCCACTTTAGTTTAATTTACTGAACATTTTCAATGCAGAAATTAACATTGAGTTTTGACCTACAACATCTTTTACACCTTACAGATATGTGGACCACAAAACCAGTCACAAGTGTCTTTTGTCATTTTTTTTTATTAAGAATTATACATAAGCTAATAATAAATTAGCTTTCCATTGATGTACGTTTGGCAGTGTTGGGGGAAACGCATTACAAGTAACGCAAGTTACATAACAATATTACTTTTTTCAAGTAGTAAAGTAACACATTACTTTTTAATTGACAAGAAAATATCTGAGTTACTTTTCCCTCATTTATTGATTAAAAGCTCTCCTGTCTCCATGTTGAGAGAAATTGTGAGTAAGATGTTCCTTTAGTTCTAGAATAAATGTGAACATGCATTAATTCATCTCACTCACTAAAACACAGAAACAGTGTTCTTCAAAACGAATAAAAACACTGAAATTCAACGCAAACCTGCAATAATTAAACATGCTAAATAATACAAATATCCTTTATGTATTTAATCCCATTTTATGAACCGATGTCTTTACTGCTGACCTTCGAAGATCCAATTCATCCATACTAATAAACACAAATGACTCAAGATGATCTAACATTTGTTTTCTTTTTTATTGCTGAAGAGTTGATGTTTTTTCTTCTGTGGTCTACTGTTCAGACGTCAATTTACTTTTCTCTAAGCCTGATTCTTTTGGTGTAATCAAGCTTTTACATTTGACAAAAATACAACTTTTTATATTAAAAAGTAACAAGCGAGCCCTGCCCAGATTTAAAAAGTAACACAAAAGTAACGAAACGCATTACTTTCCATAAAAAGTAAGTTAAATGTAATTAGTTACTTTTTTAGGGAGAAACTCAATATTGCACTGCAAAAAAAAAAAAAAATTCTTATTTAGCTTTTTTGTCTTGTTTCCAGTCAAAATATCTGAAAATTCTTAAATCAAGATGGATTTTCAAGACGAGTAAAAATTATTCTCTTGTTTTCAGAAAAAAAAACAAGCCAAAATTACGTGATTTTTTGCTTAGAAATCATATTTCAAGCAGAAAACAAGATTATTTTTCTTACCCCATTGGCAGATTATTTTGCTAATTTCAAGCAAAAACACACTTAATTTTGACTTGTTTTTTCTGAAAACGACAATTTTTACTCGTCTAGAAAATCCATCTTGATTTAAGAATTTTTAGATATTTTGGCTGGAAACAAAACAAAAAATCTTAGTAAGAAAAGCATTTTTTTATTTTTATTTTTTGCAGTTAAAATCGCCTTTAAAGTTGTCCAAATGAAGTTCCTAGCAATGCATATTACTAATCAGAAATTAAGTTTTGATACGTTTACAGTAGGAAATTGAATAAATATGTTCATGGAACATGATCTTTACTTAATATCCTAATGAATTTTGGCATAAAAGAAAATTTGATCCTTTTTCCCCATAGGCCTACAATATATAGTTGTCTATTGCTACAAATATACCCGTGCTACTAAACACTGGTTTTGTGCTCCTTTTTGGATTTTGACAGTCATATTTACATGTTGATTTATGCTTCTATCCAAAGCATTATATCTCCTCATGTTCCTCTGAGCTGTATTTGTACACACAGTGATTGAGCTGAAGATGCGCTGAGAGTATTGCTCAGAAGCCTCATGCGGTGTGTTGCTGTAATGCTCAGCGTGAGTTTGGCAGGATTCTGTGGAGGAGTGTGTGACGTCAGAGCAGGATCCGTTCAGCAGAGACGCGCCACTGTATTCCCCATCGCAGGACTGAAATAGCTCCTTCCTGCCACTACGTCACTGTTATTCCAGCCCACATCCGCCTCTTCATCCTCATCCTCATCCTCATCCACACACGGACTCTCAGCTCTGCTAATGATCGTCTCTCTGAAACACAAACAGAGCTTTTTGAGCTTTAATGATAGAATTACATTTACAGTGCCTTGCAAAAGTATTCATTTTTTCACATTTTGTAATGTAATAATGACAAAGCAACAACCAGATTTGCAAATTTGACAAATGCATTAAAAATCAAACACTGAAATAAGTAGATTGCATAAGTATTCATCCCCTTAACTCAGTCCATAGTTGAAGCAGCTTTACAGCCTCAAGTGTTTTTGGGTCTGATGTGAGCATCTTTGCACATCTGCATTTGGCAATTATCTGCCATTCTTTGCCTCACCTTTTCACCTCTCCATCTCTGTCAGCTTGGACATTTTCTAGAGTCCTAGTTGTTCCAGTCGTCTTCCATTATGGAGAATGCTTCTGTCAACCTTCAATGCAGCAGATTTGTTTCTGAACTCTTCTCTAGATCATCGCCTTAACGCAAGTCTGTCACTGAGCTCTACAGGCAGTTATCTTGGTTTTTGCTCTGATCTGCATTTTCAGCTGTTAGACCTTTTCTGAGAGGTGTGTGTCTTTCTAAATCAGACTCATTCACATGAATTTGCCACAGTTTAACTCCACTCCAAGTGTAGGAACATCTAGAAGCAATATGAATGCTCCTCAGATACATTTCCAGTGTCCCAGAAAAGGGTATGAATACTTATGCAACGGGATCTTTTCAGTTTTTTATTTCTAATAAATTTCCACAAATTATAAAAAAACACTGTTTTCATGCACCTGTCAAGTTTGAGATTGTGGGCTTTTTGGTTTTCATAAAGTGTTTTTTCAGACTAGTGGAAAGAAAACACCCAAAAGACACTGTTAAGTGTTTCTTTCATAGCATTTTATCTATTTGTGTCAATAGATTTCAATTACAATACAAGAGTTTTTTCTCCTACACTGAGCCATAAATATCCACTTCAGTAGCTCTTACACACACCACACTGAGCATTTATATTCCTGTCTATATCCTGAAGGTTTTTACAGAGGGATTTATTTATTATTATTATATATATATATATATATATATATATATATATGTAACGGAGTTCAAATAAATGGTTGTTAAATTCATGCATAAATTGGGAAAACATGCCATTGGTTGTTGCACTGCGCCAATTACATTCATTACATTAGGGGGCGGTGCTATGTAATCGACAGCAGTCTCACGAAGCCTTGCTGCTGGTAAGCTGCTTTGATGATCGCTCTGTCTAATTAACTAAATTTGGATTGTTTCCAAGCATTAAGCTGAACTTTTGTTACACATGATTATGATGTTCATCTGTCAGCTCCTAGTCTTTTCACTAGAGTCTGTAATCTATTAATTGTGATTGAAAAACGAAGAGTGTGTGTATTAGCTTGCTTGTGAACTCTAATCCTCTGTTTATTTCATTTAAGACTATAATGCATCATCTTTGAGCTACAACATAACCAACTTATGGTGCTGTTTTTCCCAGGTATGTGCTTTATTCGGTTTTTGTCATGTTCTGTGTGTAAATCGTTAGCAGCTAACTTTAGCACATGTGCTGCACACACGCACGTGCTGAACTCTGTTGCGTCATTTGAGAGTTGCGGTTTTTCCGTTGTGTTATACAAAAAAATATATAAAATATTGGTCACCTGAGTTTACAGTTTCACTGTACTAATGTGATTTAATGAGAATTGAAAAGAGAAAATGTACAGTTTTGTATTTTCCTTCTATTATGTATGTTTTATTCAGATTTATGTCCACTGTATGTTCACGTTTACTCAGAGAAAATGTAATCGACAGCAGTCTCACGAAGCCTTGCTGCTGACTATAATGCATCATCTTTGAGCTACAACATAACCAACTTATGGTGCTGTTTTTCCCAGATTTGTCTGCCCAGGACAATAAAAAAAAAGAAGCTCTGAGTGACCAGCTACCTGACTCCGTGTCCATCATTTCACCATCACCCACACAGTCACATTGGTGCCGTGACTCGTTGTTTCTTCAATCAAGATGGTATCTGAAGCGGCCGAGGGTTCATCATAACGATTTCGCTGGAGTCAGGTGGACATCATTTTGCTCAGAAACTGTGATCATTTCATTTAGTGAAGAAGACAAGAGACTTAATTTGCTCAGTTACTGCATCTGGGACTTGGAAAATTAGAGGCATTTGCAAAAGGACAATTTTACATTTTAGTCAGCACTTTTTAGTCAGCAGTTTTTTTTTATTTGTTGTTTGTGTACTAACATTTACAATGAGTGGTTTTGATGACTATCACACTCCTGTCTGTGGAAGTAAAGGTAGAGGATGGGGTTTATTGAAAGTGCCGAAGTCTTTACAGTTCAATGAGCCAATTGTACAGACAGATGCACATGTGATCGCAAAGAGTGGTGCACTCGATTCAGGTCTATTAGATTGTGAGGCCCAGTCTACTAGTCATGACTTAAATGCTTCAGTAGAGCAACAGGGTGTGTTTTCGTCTACCCCCTTTCCTAACACACAGCCCCCAGATGTAGTCACAGCAATGTCTGACATAATCAGTCAAGTCGGTCAACAGATTGCTGATAGCATAGTTACTAGAATGAACCAAACTCACTCGGTAGATAAACGGTCAGTTAGTGATTCTTCAAAAAATGTGACGACAGACGGTACAGCTTCACAAATGCTGGACTTAATACAAAGCCAGTTGTCGTTTTCCAGAAATGTGAAAGAGCCTCCTAGCTTCAGAGGGGAAGTTTCTGACACTGTTGACTTAAATGAGTGGATAGATATCATGAGAGACTACATAAAACGGAATAATCTAAGAAAAGAGAACCAAGCAGAGGAGATCATGGTCCATCTAAGAGGCAAAGCAAGAGATGTGGTCAAGTTTGGTATAAGGAACAGTGACATTGACATTGTGCATAACCCCGATGCAATCTTTAGTATTCTCAGGAAACATTTTGAAGCTGCTCCCTGCTCTCCTCTGCCGCTGGCAGATTTTTATACCACATTGCCCAGACCAGACGAGGATGCTTATGAGTACTGGCTCAGGTTAAACCGTGCAGTTGACATTGCTGCTGAGCGCTTGAAGGAACAGGGTAAAGTACTGGACTGTCCAGGAACCGAGGTAACCCGCATGTTCATCAGACACTGCCCTTGTAGAGAGCTTGCCATCACGTTTCGATCCAAGACAATTGATGCATGGTCTGTGCGGGAAGTTCACAGTATTTTGAATGAATATCACTCTGAGTCTAGTCTTTCTTCTGCAGTAAGAAATGCAGTACCCACTAAAATTCCTGTGAACAGAACTGAAGTGGAACTGACAACAGCAGCACCTTCACTTATCGCCGATGTCCAGCAGTCCAAGTCTGTGGAGGCTTCTGCGTTAGAGCGAGTCATGAACCTGTTGGAAAAAGTCCTGTTGAAGGAGTCCGCCAGCAAAGAACCGAGTCGACGCTCAAAGCCCAATGCGAGTCTACCTCGGATAAAAGGCCTCAATGACCTACCATGCACTGTGTGTTCGAGCCCTGATCACTCTGGCTTAACACATTGTCGTGACAAAAAGTTGTGCTTCCAGTGTCACTCTCCTGGTCACTCCCGACTTGGTTGTCCTGGGAGAGTGGAATCTCCATCTTCTCACGGGCTGGGAAACTAGAAGATCTACACTCAGGGGAGGATAGTGTAGATCATGGGAATACTCCTCCCAACCAGTGTTGTATGAGTGACCCTACCTCAGTTTATAGTCTTTCTACTTCTGTCGAGCCTGCAGAGAAAACTGTCATTTTTCAGAACATCCACAGAGTACAGCGAATTGATAGTCTGTTTTACACAACAGCAACAGTATGGAGTGACATTCAACTGAAAGCCATGGTGGATAGTGGCTCTATGGCGTGCACATTAAGTGAAGCTGCTGAACGCTGCCTGTTGCAGCACAAGCCTGATTTACTCAAGCTCCCTGCCGATGATGTCATCATAATCGGTTGTGGTGGACAACGTGTCACCCCAAAAGTAATGTATGAACTTGAACTCACAGTTTATGCCTGTACAATGGTTGTTCCAGTTTTAGTCGTTCCAGGCCAGACTGACGATTTAATTCTGGGTAGCAATGCTATCAAATGGCTCATTCATAAAATGAAAGAAACCGACGGATACTGGAGACTTGTATCCAGCCCGACCAGTTCTGATGATGTTGAATGTCACCAGTTTCTGTCCCTGCTTTCGAATGCCGAACGATGGAAGGGAGGAGACATGCCTGACAAGGTGGGCACAGCCAAGTTAAAAGAGAAATTAACTCTGCAACCAAATCATGAACACCTCGCTTGGGCTCAGCTTCCGCAATCAACAGCTGTTTCTGTAGGGAGCACAGTTATCGTGGAGCCAACTCTCTCTAAATGTCGCCCAAGGAACGTGATCATTGGGAGAGTCATCACACCTATGTGGGGCAGTAGATGGGTGCCATTCAAGATACTGAACCTTACAGACAAAGAAATCATTCTTAAGAAAAACACAAAAATTGTCGACGTTTACACTTGCATTGCTGTCGAAGACTTGTCTACATCTGAGTGCCTGCAGAGTAATGTTCAGTTTGCTGCGAGCCCTGTTAGCCAAGTACGATCCAGTGACGAGAGAGCTAATGTGCTGAGTAAGCTGGGACTGCGAGATCTGAATCTGGAGGCTTGTGAAGTGTCTGATGAGTGGAAGGACAGACTTTTGGACCTTATCGAGAAGTATGAGTCAACATTTTCCCGTGATAATATGGACTGTGGAGAAGCCACTGATTTCGTGCATAAAATTCACCTGGTGGATGAGAAGCCATTTCGGCTCCCTTATCGCCGCGTGGCTCCTTGCCATTATGATAAGTTGCGTACTGTCTTAAATGACATGGAACAGAAGGGAATTATAAGAAAATCTCAGAGTGAATACGCATCTCCGCTGGTTTTGGTGTGGAAAAAGAATGGAGACCTTCGCCTTTGTACTGATTTCAGGTGGCTGAATGCGAAGACAGTAAAGGACGCCCACCCACTGCCGCACCAATCAGATGCACTCGCTGCCCTGGGAGGCAATGTTTTCTTTTCTACCATGGACTTGACCTCCGGCTTCTATAATGTTCCCTTGTTTGAAGAGCATAAGAAGTACACTGCTTTTTCTTCTCCTTTCGGCCTCCATGAATATAACCGGTTACCTCAGGGTTTGTGCAACAGTCCTGCAACCTTTATGAGGATGATGATGTCCATTTTTGGTGATGAGAACTTTACTAGTCTTCTCTGCTACTTGGACGACCTGATGGTTTTTGCTCCAAGTGAGCAGGTAGCTCTTGACCGACTAGAGTTGGTTTTCTCACGCCTGTCCAAGCACAATTTAAAGCTAGCTCCAAAGAAGTGCAAGTTCCTCAGAAGATCCGTTAAGTTCTTGGGACACGTTGTTACTGAGAATGGTGTTCAAACTGACCCAGAGAAAGTTCAGGTGATCAGTGATATCCAGACTATCGATCTCATGGAAGCAGATGGTATAACCCCTTGTCAAAAGAAGATCAGATCTTTCCTGGGTATGATTTTATACTATCAACATTTCATTCAGGACTGTTCTGCTAAAGCAAAACCTCTGTTTAGTCTCCTATCGGATCGGTCACTGAATAAAGCTCGCAGGAAGTGTGGTCGTATGAAGAAGCCACTCAGTGTCTCCAAGCTTTCACCTGACAATTGGACTAGTGAATGCCAAACCGCTTTCGAAACCTTAAAGCAAGACCTACTGTGCAGTGTGACTCTCTCTCACCCTGATTTCAGTCATCCTTTTATCCTCTCTGTTGATGCTTCATTTGATGGCATAGGAGCAGTATTATCTCAAGTACCTCCTGGTGAGAAGATTGCACGTCCGGTTGCTTTTGCAAGTAAAACACTCTCTAAGTCCCAAATGAACTACCCAGCACATAGACTCGAGTTCCTGGCTTTAAAATGGGCCATTTGTGACAAGTTTAGCCATTGGCTAAAAGGAAGACATTTTACGGCATGGTCTGATAATAATCCCCTGACTTATATTCTAACTAAACCCAGATTGGACGCGTGTGAACAGCGATGGGTGGCGAAGCTCGCTGCATATGATTTTGACCTG
>NC_133370.1:362650-398267 GCF_049309525.1 Garra rufa
GTTTTTGTCTGTTCTAAGTATTTTCTGAATTATGGAGTTGCAAAATGAGATTTGACTCAATCTCAAATAATAATAATAAACAAGAATTTTGGAGCTGACTTCATCCAGAGTTTAGGTTTTATATAATAATGTAGATCTTACAACATGAGCTTCATGAGCAAGATTTTTATACACTATTGAACAAATACTGTTTTAGTCTTTCTACTTCAATACTTTATATATTAAATGTGTTTTTATTTGCTGTTTATTTGTAAGTAATTAAGGAATTTACTAGCAATTTACAAGTGTTTTTTTACACCATTTTTTTTTTGTGTGTGTACCTTAAAAGATAAAGCAAAGAGCCTGGGCTCTGTAAGATTAAATTTTATTTATTTTTTGGTTATGTTTTTGTAAGTCTATATGCTCACAAAAGCTCCATTTATTTGATCAAAAATACAAAAAATACTAAAATATTATTTGAATTTAAAACAGCTTTTTTCTATGTGAATATCTGTTTAAATGTAATTTATTTCTGTGATGCAAAGCTGAATTTTCCGACTTCAGTGTCACATGATCCTTCAGAACTCATTCTAATGTGCTGATTTGCTGCTCAAGAAACATTTCTGATTATCATAGATGTTGAAAACACAATATTTTTGTGGAAACCGTCATATATTTTATAGTTTCGCAAAAGGTTCTTTGTGGCAAATAAGCTTCATATCAGATTATAAAAAGTTAAGCAAGAAATGGTTCTTTGACTGAATGGTTCTTTGTGGAACCAAAAATGGTAATTGCTATGAAGAACTTTTTAAAGCACCTTTATTTTTTTAAGAGTGTATAAGGGATATTAGCTTAACAAAAATATCTGGCCTCAAATAATGTAGATCTTGCAACAAGAGCTCTGTAGGATTTTTAAACACTATTGGACTTTGTTTTACAAGAAAATACTGTTTTAGTCTTTCAGCTTCAAAACTTGACATTTAATTCAATGTGTTATTTGCTGCTTAATTGTAAGTAATTGAGGGATTTACTAGCAATTTCCAAGTGAAAATTGTTTCTACATTACATTTAT
This sequence comes from Garra rufa, assembly GCF_049309525.1. Classification (NCBI taxonomy): domain Eukaryota; kingdom Metazoa; phylum Chordata; class Actinopteri; order Cypriniformes; family Cyprinidae; genus Garra; species Garra rufa. The sequence continues at coordinate 363,702 of NC_133370.1, forward strand.
CAGTGTACCATTAATATGTAAAGCAAAGAAATTTTAGGTTTTGTTTTTAGTCTCACCTGCTCACTGAGACTGTATTTATTTGAGAAAAAAAAATTGAATACAGTAAAAATGTGAAATAGTATTACACTTTAAAATAGCTGTTTTCAATGTGAATATCTGTTAAAATGCAATTTATTTCTGTGATCAAAGCTGAATTTTCAGCATCATTACTGCAGTCTTCAGAAATCATTTGCTGCTCAACAAACATTTCTGATTATCACCCATCTTGAAAACACTTGTGCGGCACAATGCTTTTGTGGAAACCGTCATATATTTTATTTTGAGGATTCACAGATGTTCAAAAGAACAGCATTTATGTAAAAATAGAAATCTTTTGAAACATTATAAATGTCTTTAATGGCTCTTTTGGATCAATTTAATGCATCCTTGATGAATAGAAGTGTTCATTTGTTTATCTTTTCGACATCTGGGGTCAAAGGTCAGTTCTGCAGCGTCTGCACCTACGCACACTTTTAAAAACTAAAGGTTTCACACTGCAAAAAAAAAAAAAAAAGGCTTATCTTACTCAGTATCTTTGTCTTATTTTTAGTCAAAACATCTAAGAATTCTTCAATGAAGATGCATTTACTAAACAAACAAAATGACATAAGATACTTAGTCTTGTTTCCAGGGGGAAAAAAATTAAATAAATTGCAGTTTGCTTAAAATACACAAAGTGATCTGCTAGTGGGGTAAGTAACATACTCTTGTTTTAAGAATATTTCACTTACCCCACCGGCAGATAATTTGACTTGTTTCCAACGGAAAAAAAAAACTAAATTATGTGCATTTTGCAAACAAGACTAAATATCTGATGTCATTTTGCTTATCCAGTAAATTCATGTTAATTAAAGAATTCTTCGATATTTTGACTAGAAACAAGACAAAAATACTAAGTAGGATAAGCCTTTTCTTGCAGGGATGCCATAGAATAACCATTTTTGGTTCCTCAAAGAACCTTTCAGTGAACAGTTCCCTAAAAGAACCATTTTGAAGAACCTTTTTTGACTATAAAGAACATGGATGTTCCAGGTTTTTCAAAGAACCAATGATGCCAATAACTTACTTTATTTTTTTTTTTAAATGCAAGCCAACTCTGATGAGCTGTTTCACATGCAGAGACCTGATAACTTTCACTTCCTGTTTGCTCTGAGATTTCTGTGACAGAAATGAACTATTGAGCAAAATACACCACACGCACTGCAGACGATTCAGGACTAAAAGATTCTGTTCGAAGCTCCTGCAGATGTTTGTGTGAGAGACACAGTTCACGTCTCAGAATACGCAGTAAAACACAGAGAAGCATTAGTGTGAATGATGCGATCAGTACAGGAAGTCTCTGCAGCCCACGGTTATGAAGGCTTCCAGTAATCGACGCTCGTCTGATCTGATCTAAGGGTCACAAATCACACATTTAAAGGCTAGGGATGGCCATTTCTGATCATATTTCAATTTGAGTAATCTGCAGGTTTGAGAAACGAGTACTCGATTAATCGGGGGTGGGGTTTAAGCAAGGGGCGGGGCGTTTGCGTCACAGTATACAGTAAACATTTAAAAGAAATAACAGCATGAGGTGAAGCTGAAGCGCTTTTTCTACATGACGCATTGTATATGAAATTAATCACATAGCCTAGATACATAAATATGTAAATGTTATATTACAAATTGTATTTATCTACACAAAATGCATGTGAGCTTGAACTACGAGCCAATCATAAAGTAGTGGATGCGCTTCTCCCGTTACTTTAAAACGACGGCAACTGAAGCCCTGCGCGCTTTAGAAGCCATTTTCGCTCTGTGCTCCGGTTTGTCTCTATACCATAACTTCTCACCAATCAAATATCAGACTACCACCCAAATACCAGCATAACCAATCAGAAAGAATGAAAGTAGCTAAATTAAAAAAAAATGCATTTTAGAGCCAATCGATCATCATTTTCATGTTTGATGGCTGCTGATGGGTTCGAGTAATCGATTAATCGAGGCTCTTCTTTTAAAGGGTTTATCAGATGCTCATTTTCCACAAGTTCATGATTCTTTAAGGTCTTTAAGTTGTCATCGGATGCAAAACTCACTTTTCACTTTTCTAGTCTCAGTTTATGGCCTTTAGTTCACTGGACATGAGTGTAAGTGTGTGTGTGTGTGTGTGTGTGTGTGTGTGTGTGTGTGTGTGTGTGTGTGTGTGTGTGTGTGCGTGTGTGTGTGTGTGTGTGTGTGTGTGTGATCGGTCCTACCGGAGTGTGTCTCAGTCCAGTGCGTTTCGTCCCGTTTGGCTGCAGGACATGCGTCACATGAACAGCCTGTGTGTCATACAAGAGTAATCAAACATAACATTCATTAACATCTGCATGACCTGCAGAAACTCATCAGTATGTATCAGTAATAGTCAGTGTTGAGGAAAGTTACTTTTAAAAGTAATGCATTACAATGTTGAGTTACTCCCTAAAAAAGTAACTGATTACGTTACTTGGTTACTTTTTCTGGAAAGTAATGCGTTACGTTACTTTTGCGTTACTTTTTAAATCTGGGCAGGGCTTGCTTGTTTGTTTTTAATCTAAAAATGTCTTTTTACACCAAAAGCCTCAGGCTTTTGGAAACGAACAGAATAAATCTGGAATCCGAGAGTGCGAAAAAAAATCTAAATATTGATAAATGTGCCTTTAAAGTTGTCCAAAATAATAATATATTGATAAAATCTATAATAGCATATCAAGAGTTACCACAGCAGATATTTAGTTTATGTTAAAGTTGTCATCAGATGCAAAACTCACTTTTCCATGTTGTTTGAACATTAATGTGTTGGCAGTTTGTGAACACAATCACCCTACAATGATACAAATACACTCAGTGGTATTTGTTTAATCTTTAAAAGTAACATCCCCTTTTTAAAATCAGGTCATTCTCAGCTTCTTGTGGGTGTGGCGACACACAGACAGAGGCCCCTCCCACAAGAGTTGATTGACATGAGCGTCTCAGATTGAGCGATTGAGGTGTTCTGTTGTTGGATGTAATCATGAACACAGCAGTCGTCATTTACTCCCGACATCTGAGCCGCTGAAGATGCAGAGGATTAATGTTACTTTCGGTTTTAAATGGAAAGCGGCGATCCCGATCTACATATGCGTCTATGTTCGTGCGAATCGTTCCTGATGCAGCTTCACTCACAGCAGAAGTGAGGAGAAGGGTTTTTTATGCATCTTTGCAAACAGCCTTTCTTAATAATGTGCTTTTTGGCAAGTTTTGCGATAAACGCAGCTAAATGTGGCTAAAGTAAACATTACGGCTCATAATCCCGCAGCAGAGAGGGGCGGGGCAAGCAGAGCTCATTTGCATTTAAAGGGCCATGCAATAAAATGAGTTGATGTTTTGCAGAGCTGATTTTGACAAGGTAAAAGGGTACTATTTTATACACTACTATTGAGAATTTTTAACCAAAGTATATTATAGACTTATCATTAAGACCCTAAAGAATCATATGAACTTGTGGAAAATGGGCGATTGTGGAAATAATACAAAAACATTGGTTTTCTTTTTTTATTGCTGAAGAGTTTTTTCTTCTGTGGTCTACTGTACAGACGTCAATTTACTTTTCTCTAAACCTGAGGCTTTTGGTGTGAAAAGGCTTTTACATTTGACAAAAATACAACTTTTTATATTAAAAACTAACAAACAAACCCTGCCCAGATTTAAAAAGTAACGCAAAATTAACGTAACACATTACTTTCCATAAAAAGTAATTAATGTAATTTTTTAACTCAATATTGTTATGCATTACTTTTAAAAGTAACTTTCCCAAACACTGACTCATTTTTTTTTTCAATCATTAAGATATTAAGATATTAATGTTCCATGAAGATATTTAGTAAATTTCCTACCGTAAATATATCAAAACTTAATTTTTGATTAGTAATATGCATTGCTTAGAAGTTCATTTGGACAATTTAAAGGTGATTTTCTCAATATTGTACCTCAGATTCCAGGTTTTCAATAGTTGTATCTCAGCCAGATATTGTCCTATCCTAACAAACTATACATCAATGGAAATCTTAGTTATTTTCATATGATGTCAATTTAAAAAAACTGAACCTTATGAGTGGTTTTGTGGTCCAGGGTTTGTGATCAGTGTAAAGGTCACGCTCACATACAATATTTTCGTTTGATATTGACAGCTGTTATATTATATATACACGTTAAAATGTATTTTCTGGACTAGTTTTAAAGTATTATTACATTTTTGCTGCTGAAATCCACCCCTGCGGGGATCAGAATCAAGTCACAATCTAAAACATTTTGAAAAACAAAAACTGAGGATTTAATCCAGATCAAAACCAAGATTGGATTTTGTGATCTAATCCGAATATACAATACTTTTTTAATTCTGAACAACCCATTTTTAAGATTTAATCCAATCCGATGGCCAAAATCTGATGAACAACTGGCCCCTGAAAAAGTGATCCAATGCAGATTTGCTTTGAAAATCCATCAGAAAAGTAAGATGGATTACCTGAACCTAATAGCAAAACATGTGATTTCCAAATCCAAATCATTCTGATCCAGATTAAACGTTTTGAACAACTGGCCCTTTATGACCATCAGGTTTGAAACAAAGGGAAACAGCGACACCTGGCGTCACTCACAGGAACTACAGCACAGTCTCTAGTGAATTAACAGCAGTGTTCTTTGTTTTCAGTTTTTCTATGTCAAAAAAGGTTCTAAACATAAATATTATCGCAGTATGTTTTTAAGAAATGACTATTTTTGCTTCAAAATTTTATTTCAAAGTGTATTTTTTTGTAACTATGAAAAATACGTATCTTTGTGATTATATAGACTTGTGACACTCATTGTGACACATTCTTGCCAATATTTGCACATTTTGAGGTTTAATAAAATGTAAAACAAACAAACAAACCAAAAGATAAATGTAAAAATGAGCTCATTAAATATAAAAAAAGAGAGCGGATTTTTTGTTTTGTAATGTTGTGAGTAGTTAATGAGGAAAATGACAATTTTAATGATTTATTATTATTTTAATTTAAATGTATACATTATCTGAAAGCTGAAAAAATAAGTTTTGATGTATAGTTTGTGAGGATGGGACAATATTTGGAAGAGATACAACTATTTGAAAATCTAGAATCTGAGAAAGAGAAAAGTTAGTTTATGTTAAAATACTAAAATAACTCAAATAGATCGGTTTATGAATCATTCACCGAATGACTCTGAGTAGCTTTACAGCATGAGATTCATATGGAACAACAACATTAAATAGAAATTCATGAATTGAATAATACAAAATTTTTGTATTCATATTTGTATTCGTCTGAATGAAAAAAATAGAGTCATATGCTGTTAGGATGGCTTGAGGATGAATAAGTCATGGGGTAATTTTCATTGTTGGGGTGAACTATCACTTAATTTGTTTCAACTGCTTTTACTTTAAAATATTTATTTTTAATTGTAATTAAATTTAATTTAATTCAAAGCAATTCATTCCGACTGATTTTATTCTAAAATAACATTTTAATTTTATATATTTTTATGATATTAAAGCTTTACTCATCAAGGCCAGTTTGTGAAACCCTGGTCTGCAGATTGAGCTGCTTATTTTTAAGCAAATACACTGCAGTCAATAATGCTGTTTTTTCATGCACCTGTCAAGTTTGAGATTTTGGGCTTTTTGTTTTTTCATAAAGTGTTTTTTCAGACTAGTGGAAAGAAAACATCCAGGTTCTTTTATGGCACTTTATCTATTTGTGTAAATAGATTTCAGTTACAATCCATATTTTTAAAGGCCAAAAAGAGTTTTTTCTCCTACACTGAGCCATAAATCTCCACTTCAGCAGCACTTACACACACCACACTTTACATTTATATTCCTGTCTATATCCTGAAGGTTTTTACAGAGGGATGTAAGAGAGATTGTTCATTCATGAGTTGCTTGATTTTATACATTTTATTCCCCAAAAAATGGTTAAAAAAGTTTTTTTTCTGAATTATGGCATGACAAAATCTAAAAAATAGCCAAAATCCCCTCTGTAATAATATTTGACTCTAATATGTCAAAAAAAATTTAAAAAGAATTTTGAAACTGACTTCATCCAGTGTTTACACTTTTGCACTAGAAATGTATGCAAATGAGCGCAAATGAGTGCATTAATTAAACACTGGATCGTTTGCATATTTAAACCTAACATTTTAGAAAACTTGCAATACAAAAAAAAATGTTAGCAATTATCAACCAAGTAACTAAAGTGATAACTATTAGTTAATTTTTTTATACCCCATTCACCTGCAGTGCCTCGCCTTAAATGTGCAAGCTGCATATTTATATTATGCACTATTTCTCATTTGCATAAATATAGCCGCATTCTCATAGATGAGAGCACGAATAAAGAATAAGAGCTTGTGAATGGTCAGATGTGGAATCATCATTGTTAGTTTGAGTGACTATAGCAAGTTGTTGTGACTTTTATTCCTTCTAGGGACATGACTTCTTGATATCAACAATTCAGTTTTCACTGTAACAATGTTCATTCGTGATATCAACAATTAGATTCTTAATATCAACAATACTATATATTTTTACTAGTAACCACATGGTTGCTGATATAAAAAAAATGTTTTTACTAGTAAGAACCGAATTCTTGATATCAACAATTCCATTTTAACTAGCGAAAATATAATTGTTGATATCAAGAATGAACATTGTTACTAGTGGAAACTGAATTGTTGATATCAAGAAGTCATATCCTGAGATGGAATAAAAGTCACAACGGCTTGCCATAAGTGACAGCCTCTTGCAGATGTCTTCCATAAACGAGGATCAATATTTCTGATGGTGATGATCGATCATCTTGAGCATCCTATGGATCGATCAATGCATCCAGTCTATTTCTGTCACAGAAACGTGATTTTCACTGATGATCTGGAGATGTTTGCAGAAATCCTGCCGCATCTTCACGCATCATCCGCGGCGCATGACGTCATGCAGCGGCGCGAGGATCGGGTTTTGCTCTGGTTTTGTGAATCAATGGTTTCTGCAGTGAAGCACCCTCCTCCTCCTCCTCATCCTCTTCCTCTCTGACGCACATGAGGAGAATCCCAGCGCTCGCGTCATCCGCGCCAGTGGGCGTGGCGTCGCTCCGCTTCATTCATAAACTCCGGCTGCCATTAGGATGAAATGTAACGCGCTGCTGGAGCGTCGTGCCATTGGCGAGCGCTTATAAAGCGTCCCTCACTCGGACAGCATGAATTACAAATAGGTGAGTGACTCCCCGCGTGCACGCGCGCGGTCGTGATGTTTAGCGACACTCGTACTCTGTCCGCCTGCGTTTAACGCGTTTTGTTGGAAATGCAGTGAGCGTGAAGCGCGGCGGCGCGTTTTGCATGCGCTTGCCGTTCATCAATAAATAAACGCGTTTTTTGCGTTCCGATGCGGCGCGTCGCTAATGGAGACGTGTCTGAGATGATTGAAACCTGCGTCGCGTTCGGACCGTTGTGGCGCGTCGCGTCGAGCTCGAGTTATTATGTCAAGCCTCCGGATCAAAATATGAATAATGACGTCAGTCAGCGGCGCGGCATTAACTGTAACAACAAAAGGCTGTTGTGTGAGTTTGATTCAGCATCACTGCATCCTATGATTTATGTAACGCTCCACATACATTCACATCAACACCTCTGAGTTACACAAGAAACTACAGCACATATCGGAGTTTACATTCATTATTTATTCTGAAAGCTCGAATTAATCTAATTAACTTGATAGTGCCACATTCTGAGGTTGATACAAGTCTACAAAATATGTAAAATATATTTATATGTCTGACCCTAGAGCACAAAACCTTAAGCAGCATGGGTATATTCGTAGCAACAGACTTATATATATACATTGTATGTTGCAAAATGATCTATTTTTCTTTTATGCCAAAAAATCATTAGGAATATTAAGATCATGCTCCATGAAGATAATTGTTACATTTCCCACCCTAAATATATCAAAACTTATTTTTGATTAGTAAAAAATGCCTTTCTTACTTTTGCTTTTTGTCTTGTTTCCAGCCAAAATATCTAAGATAAAAACTAGTCAAAATTAAGTGCATTTTAGCTAGAAACAAACTCAATAATCTGCCAATGGGGTAAGAAAAATAATCGTGTTTTCTGTTTGAAATAAGATTTTTTTTGCTTACACCATTGGCAGATTATTTAGCTTTTTCAAAGCAAAAACTCACTTGATTTTGACTTTTTTTTTTTTTTTAAACAAGAACATTTTACTCGACTAGAAAATCCTTCTTGATTTAAGAATGTTTTGATATTTTGGCTGGAAACAAGACAAAAAATCTAAGTAAGAAAAGCATTTTTTTTTTTTTTTTTTTTTTTTTTGCAGTGTAAGAACTTCATTTGGACAACTTTAAAGGTGATTTTCTCAATATTTAGATTTTAATTTTTTTGCACCCTCAGATTCCAGATTTTCAAGTAGTTGTATCTCAGCTGAATATTGTCCTATCCTGACAAAACATACAGCAATGGAAAGCATATTTATTCAGCTCAATTAAAAAAAACCAGACCCTTATGATTGGTTTTGTGGTCCAGGGTCACATATTACTTTTATAATATACACACACATTACTGTGTTATATACATTTAACTAGCTAAGAAAAATTTAATAATTTAAAGATATTTTATAGAGAGAGAGAGAGAGAGAGAGAGAAAGAGAGAGAGAGAGAGAGAGAGACTTGCAACAGTCATCGTGATACATTTTTGCCAATATTTGCACATTTTGAGGTTAATTAAAATGTAAAACAAACAAATAAACAAAAAGATAAATGTAAAAATTAGCTCATTAAATATAAAATACAGATTGTTTTACAGGTTTTTTGTTTTGTGATATTGTGAGTACTTAATGTGGAAAATGACAATTTGACAACAACAGTTTGAATTATTTATAATTATTATTATTCTAGTCATTTATTACTAATCATTTAGAATGTATTATTATTAATTTATTTAAATGTATACATTATCTGAAAGCTGAATAAATGAGCTTTGATGTATGGTTTTTTAGGATAGGACAATATTTGGCTGAGATACAACTATTTGAAAATCTGGAATCTGAGGATATAAAAAAAAAAAAAAAAAAAAAAAAATTATAATAATAAGAAAAACTCCTTTAAAGCTGTCCAAAATAAAATAACCAATATATTGACAAAAACTATAATAATATATTAACAGTTGCAACAGCAGCTATTTAGTTTATGTTAACATACTAAAAAAACTCAAACTAAAACTGAAAATGAATAAAAACTTGTTTTAACATGTTTTTTTTTGTTTTGTTTTTTTAAAAGCAAAAACTACCAAAAATGACAAAACACAAAACAAAATGACTAAAGCTTTAAAATTAATATAAAATACAAAAAAAAAAAAAAAAAAAAATACAATTGAGATTTATACATTATATGAGATAAAAATAAGCTTTCCATTGATGTATGATTTGTTAGGATAGGACAATATGAGATACAACTTGAAAATCTAGAATCTGAGTGTGCAAAAAAATCTAAATATTGAGAAAATCGCTTTTAAAGTTGTCCAAATGAAGTTCTTAGCCATGCATATTACTAATCAAAAATTAAGTTTTAATATATTAAAACTTACAACATATCTTCATGGAACATGATCTTAATATTCTAATGATTTCTGGCATAAATAAAATCATTTTGACCCATACAATGTATTGTTGTCTATTGCCAGAAATATACCTGTGCTACTGAAGACTGGTTTTGTGCTCCAGGGTCACATATATCACATATATCAGGCATTGTGCTCTAGTTTCCTCTATGAATAACCCACATGAGCGCTGTGTGCTGTATTCTGTGTGTATCTGCAGTGTGTGTAGACTCTGCTGTCCTACTTTCTGCAGTTCTCAGCACCGCTGAACGCCACAGCATCCTCCATCAATCCCATAATGCCAGATGACATCAGTGGGCATCTCTGGCTCTCCTGTGTGTGTGAGCTGTAGTTTTCCTCATGAATAATCATGAATAAAGTTTCCCAGCATCACAGATGCACAGGAAGCACAGAGTCACCGGTTAATGGTCAGTGTTTAGAGAGTTAAACAGCTGGAATGAATGCTGAATCAAGCACAGCCGGACTCTAGTCTCAGTTTATGGCCTTTAGTTCACTGGACATGAGTGTAAGTGTGTGTGTGTGTGTGTGTGTGTGTGTGTGTGTGTGTGTGTGTGTGTGTGTGTGTGTGTGTGTGTGTGTGTGTGCGTGTGTGTGTGTGTGTGTGTGTGTGTGTGATCGGTCCTACCGGAGTGTGTCTCAGTCCAGTGCGTTTCGTCCCGTTTGGCTGCAGGACATGCGTCACATGAACAGCCTGTGTGTCATACAAGAGTAATCAAACATAACATTCATTAACATCTGCATGACCTGCAGAAACTCATCAGTATGTATCAGTAATAATCAGCGTTGAGGAAAGTTACTTTTAAAAGTAATGCATTACAATGTTGAGTTACTCCCTAAAAAAGTAACTGATTACGTTACTTGGTTACTTTTTCTGGAAAGTAATGCGTTACGTTACTTTTGCGTTACTTTTTAAATCTGGGCAGGGCTTGCTTGTTTGTTTTTAATCTAAAAAAGCCTCAGGCTTTTGGAAACGAACAGAATAAACCTGGAATCCGAGAGTGCAAAAAAAATCTGAATATTGATAAATGTGCCTTTAAAGTTGTCCAAAATAATAATATATTGATAAAATCTATAATAGCATATCAAGAGTTACCACAGCAGATATTTAGTTTATGTTAAAGTTGTCATCGGATGCAAAACTCACTTTTCCATGTTGTTTGAACATTAATGTGTTGCCAGTTTGTGAACACAACCACCCTACAATGATACAAATCCACTCAGTGGTATTTTTTAAATCTTTAAATGTAACATCCTCTTTTTAAAATCATTCTCAGCTTCTTGTGGGTGTGACGTCACACAGACAGAGGCCCCTCCCACAAGAGTTGATTGACATGAGCATCTCAGATTGAGCGATTGAGGTGTTCTGTTGTTGGATGTAATCCTGAACACAGCAGGATTAATGTTACTTTTGGTTTGAAATGGAAAGCGCTCGTATGAATCGGTTCTGATGCAGCTTCACCCACAGCAGAAGTGAGGAGAAGGGTTTTTATGCATCTTTGCAAATGGTGTTTCTTAATAATGTGCTTGTTGGCAAGTTTCGCCACTAAATGCAGATAAAGTAAACATCACGGCTCACAGAGAGGGGCGGGGCAAGCAGAGCTCATTTGCACTTAAAGGGACCGTGCAATAAAATGAGTTGAGTTTTTGCAGAGCTGATTTTGACAAGGTAAAAGGGTGTTTTTTACACTACTAGTGAGAATTTTTAACCAAAGTATTTATAGACTTTCCATTAAGATCCTAAAGAATCATATCAACTCGTGGAAAATGGGCATCCGATGACCCCTTTAAAACACTAACTCAAGCTGAAAATGAATAAAAACTAGATGTTTTTTTTCTTTAAAAAAATAAAAACTACTAAAAATGACAAAACAAAACAAAATGACTAAAACTTTAAAATGAAAATTAAAACAACAACAAAAAATAAAAATAAAACAATGGTAAACTGACATCTATAAATACTGATAAACCAGCTTTCCATTGATGTATGGTTTGTTAGGACAGTATTTGAAAATCTGGAATTTAAGAGGGGGCAAAAAATCCAAATATTGAGAAAATCGCCGTTAAAGTTGTCCAAAATAACCAATATACTGACAAAAACTATAATAATATATCAACAGTTGCCACAGCAGCTATTTAGTTTATGTTAAAACACTAAAATAACTAAAACTCAGACTAAAACTGAAAATGAATAAAAACTTTTTTTTAAAGCAAAACCTTCTAAAAATGACAAAACAAAATGACTAAAATTTTACTCATTTTAAAAATTTTACTAAACAAAAAATATATTTAAAAAATCTAGTTCAAAAGATTAACAAAAGCTGTAAAAGTATATAAATAATACAAGTTTAAAAGGCATGTGTTGTTCTGCAGTGAATGTTGCTGAGTCAGCGCTCTGGGGTCCTGATGATGGACGAGCGTCTGTCCGTCTGACTGCCTGACATTTTCTCTTGTGTTTCTCACAGGCGTCTCACACACGCTTTTGGACCATGAGTGATGAGTCTCCGTTACAGACGCGCCTCACTACTGTGAGTACAACTATTGGAGACACACACACTTTACCAGAGTTACATGGGACACAAATGTCCAAAATACTTTAACATTTACAAAAATTCTGGTGTCTATTTTTGGTGTAAAGTTTGGGATCAGTAAGATTTTTTATGTTTTTAAAAAAGTATCTTATGCTCATCGAATTTCCATTTATTTGGTCAAAAATACAGAAAAAGGTAATATTATTGCAATTCAAAATAACATTTTTTTTATATTATAATATACTTTGAAATACAATTTATTTCTGTGATGCAAATCTGAATTTTCATCAGTCTTTAGTTTTCTAATCATTCATGATTTATTACTTTTATTATCAACGTTTGGAAATAATGTTGGTGCTGCTTTTTTTTTGGAATCTCTGATATATTTTTTCAGGATTCTTTGATGAATAAAAAGTTAAAAAGAAAAGCATTTATTCAAAATAGAAATATTTTCTAACAATAGAAGTCTTTACTATCACTTTTTATTAATTTAACACATCCTTGCTGAATAAAAGTATTCATTTCTTTCAAAGAGAGGAAGAAAGAAAAAATTACCGACCCCAAACTTTCAACGAAGTGTTTGTTACAAAAGTTTTCTATTTAAAAATAAATGCTGTTTTTTTAAATGTTTTATTTATCAAAGAATCTTAAAAAAAAGCAGCACAAGTGTTTCCAACACTGATAATAAATCAGTATATCAGAATGATTTCTGAAGGATCATGTGACACTGAAGACTGCAGTAATGATGCTGAAAAATCAGTTTTGCATCACAGGAATAAATTATATTTTAAAGTATAGTAAAATAGAAAACCACTATTTTAAATTGCAGTAACATTTCACAATATTACATTTTTTGTCTGTATTTTTAATCAAATAAACACAGCCTTGATGAGCAGAAAAGTCTCCTTTGAAAAGCATTTAAAATCTTTTGAGCGGCAGTGCCATAAACTAGAATAAGAAGCTTTTAATAGGATTTTATAGCAGCAGCTGAATTATGATTTCACTGAAAACAAAACCATCTTCTGTTCAGCTGGCAGGTTGCTTTATTAGAACTGCAACCCATGTTATTTTTTTATTTATTTATTTATTCTTTTTATAAATAATGCAATTATTGTAAATGTGTCTTCATTTCCCTCATAGAAATAATAATTGGGTAACTTTGGTAAAGGAGCCTCTGTTTTTTCGCAGTTTTCCTGCAGAAACACTTGACTAGAAACTGCAGACGAGGTGTTTTTCTGTGTCTTTTGGCATTTCTCTGTTTGGAAACACACTCGAACTCAGTGAGAGAAAATCTGTTTGTTTCCACATTTATTCTCTGTGGACAAGAAAAACACGAACAGCTTGTGTTATTGGGTGTGTTCAAAATCACGTCACCTGCTCGATATACCACACCATTCACCACAGACACAGAAATACATCAAACAAATCAGTATAGATCCGACTCTGATGCTCTGAGAGTGAAATAACTATACACATGAATGATTACAGACTGAACTTTTGTTTACATTGGTAAAGCTTGTGTATGTTAAGGTAATATATATATGATTACAAAAATAGTAAAAACTGTGATATTGTGAAATATTATTACAATTTAAAATTTATTACTGCAGTCTTCAGTGTCACATGATCCTTCAGAAATCATTCTAATATACTGATTTCCTGCATTTATTTGAATAAAAAGAGTAAAAAATCTGAAATAATATTATAGTGTAAATCAGCTGTTTTCTATGTGAATATCTTATAGAATGTAATTTATTTATTTGATCAAAGCTAGATTTTTCAGCTTGTTCTTGTTTTACACGATCCTTCAGAAATCATTCTAATTTGCTGATTTACTGTATTTATTTGATTAAAATACAACAAAAAATTTGAAATATTATTATAGTGTAAAACAGCTGTTTTCTATGTGAATATCTGTTAAAATCTAATTTATTTCTGTGATGCGCAGCTTAATTTTCAGCATCATTACTGCAGTCTTCAGTATCACATGATCCTTTAAAAATCATTCTAATATACTGATTTCCTGCGTGTATTTGATTAAAAATACATTTAAAAAATCTAAAATATTATTCTAGTGTAAAATAACAGTTTCTATCTAAATCTATGTTAAAATGTAATTTATTTCTGTGATCAAAGCTGAATTTTCAGCATCTTTACTCCAGTCTTCAGTGTCACATGATCCTTCAGATATCATTCTAATATGCTGATTTGCTGCACAACAAACATTTCTGATTATTATCAATGTTGAAAACAGTTTTGCTGCAAAATATTTTTGAATATTTTAAAATATTTATTCTAAATGGCAGTGGTTTCCACAAAAATATTGTGCAGCAAAGACTGGAGGTCTGAAGACTGGAGTAATGATGCTGAAAATTCAGCTTTGATCACAGAAATAAATTACATTCTAACAGATATTCACATAGAAAACAGCTGTTTTACACTAGAATAATATTTCAGATTTTTTTACTGTATTTTTAATCAAATAAATTCTAAGAATATTTCAGTGTTTTTAAAATATTGTGATCAAATAAACGCAGCCTTGGTGAGCAGAAGAAACGTCTTTCGGAAACATAATAAATCGTCATTATTCCACTCCATGAGGCTGATCTGAGGTCAGTGGAGTTTGACCTGCTGCAGGTGAGGAAGCTCCTCAGGTGAGGGAGGGGCTGCAGGGATGCTGTTGCCATGGAGACACAGACGGACAGATTCACCTGACAAAGGGAAACCCCTCACAGGACGTCTGTTTGTGTCTCAATGCTGCACACTAATTAGTTTACATGGAGCACGGATGGAAAATCTCCATAAGCACATGCACTTAATGTTTGTCTGCTTCGCACACACTCTTGCATATGTAGTTAACAGGGACTCTCCAGAGGTGTAATGTTTTTTTTCTACTGTTCAAACGCGCAGAGTGTTCTTCACAACGTCCGCATAATGATAAGCAGCTCGTAAACTTCAGCTGAAGCTGATTTTATATGAGCTATATATAGGTGGACACTCTTGAGACTCCTCTACTGCCTCGTTCTTATCAGAAAATGAGAAAAATAATAATTGCAACATCGTAAATAATGATAGCGGCATGAACGTTCAGTTGCATATTTAAATGTAGAGAGAACCTGCATAGCTGTACATTTAAATGCTGACAGCTAAACGCTAGCATAACGTGTTTAGGCTAACGTTAGCTAGGCTAGCAATACTTCTCTTCAAGGATATCTTATTCTTGATCATCAGTAACCTGCATTCATAGTCATGAACACATTTTTAAAATCTTGTGATATTTTAAAACCTTTATTATTTTTCAACTCCACAGCTGTGCAATAAAATTCACCTCAAAGACTCACTTTTTATTCATAAAGACCATGGAAAAAAAAAAAAAAATCACAGAAAACGTCTTTTTAAGATGAAAATAACATGAAATTAACAATATAACCAGAAGATGGCAGCAGAGGATCAATCATTGGCTGCAGCTGCCATTTCCTAGTTTTCAAGATGTCTTTTTGATTAATTATAAAAATACTCATATAATAAATTGTAGTACTTTTACCGCACTGAAGTATACAGTGTAGCAAGTGCAGAAAGTCATATAAATAAATAAATAAGCTCAGACACAAACAGCCTATAAGGTGAATTATTGAAATACTTATATATAGTTCACTACAAATTAAATAAGTTCAATATTAATGATATAAGAATTAAATAATGCACTCATCGATATGAATTTGAAATATTTGATATCATTTAATTATATAACTATGGCTTTTAAGCTTTATCTTGAAGTGTAAAAGTTCTTATATAGTCTATATTTAACCAACACAATCTTGTTACTGCTGTAGTTTTGTGACTGAATTTAGTCTGAATCATTTAATGCACTTTTTTTTGGCATCAGTTTGTCAGATGTTTCGTCCGGTTATTACTGTCAATCATAGCATGGACTTATGCATATTTAGCCGATTTACTCATATTTTTTACTATTTTTTAACCTCACATTTGTCATTCTTGAAACGGGTTACATTCTTAAGATAAAAATGACATTAAATGACCCATATAACCAGAAGATGGCAGCAGAGGATCACTCATTGGCTGCAGCTGCCATTATAGTTTTTCAAGATGTCTTTTCGATTTATTTTAAAATTACTGGTATAATAAATTGTAGGACTTTTACCGCACTGAAGTATATAATGTTGCAAGTGGGCCACAAACATTCATTGCCAAAAAAGCTGGCTGATCACAGAGTGCTGTATCCAAGCATGTTAACAGAAAGTTGAGTTGAAGGAAAAAGAAAAAGATGCACAAACAATCAAGAGAACCGCAGCCTTGGCAGGCTTGTCAAGCAAAATCAATTCAAGAATCCACTGTATTTTTTGAATCACGCGTCAAACTCTGCCTTCATTTTCAGCGCTTCCACAGACTTTTCACCTGGGAATGGGGCCACTGGTTTCTCAGCTGAAAAACTTTGGGTAACTGGGAGATGAATGAAGTCTTGCTTTTGCACCTGTCTTACAAGCAGTGCTAGTTTCACCTCAAAAGGGTCATTTTGTCATCGCTCTGAATGTTTTAGCTGGCTCGCGCATCGCCTGTTCGATTGCGATGACACATTATGTTGATTGTACCATTTTGTTGGTGAGTTTAACAAATAATTAGGCTATGTTAATAACTAAGGGAAATTTTAGTTTGAAAGTCAACCTTTATTATCAAATACCGATATGATATAAGTAAAACATATATTTAAAATTTTTCATTTTTCATTTTCAAAATATGTCTCTGGCATTGTTCAGAGGGCCGGTCCAAATGTGGGGGCTGGCCGCATTCGGCCCCCGGTCCTTAGTTTGGGGACCCCTGTTTTAGACAAACAAAACTTTTCTTGGATTGTGAATGGATTATGTAGAGAAAACAGGCACAGTACTCTTGAGCGGAAATGACTGAGCCGGCTCGTCTAAACAAGGAAGCAATCCGTGCACATGATCAATTTGACATTTGGTGGAAAAAAAAGACATTTGGTTTATGGGGCCACAGGAAGTATTAACCTCATAAACCATGTTTACATTGTACTACCCATGTCATTTCACAAATTTGTGTCCACATAAACCATAAATCCATAAACCATACCAACACACACACACACACACACGCACACACACACACACACACACACACACACACACACACACACACACACACACACACACACACACACACACACACAGGAGGAGCTGCAGTAAATGCGTCGTGGCTCAAGGCTTTATTCCGTCTCTAATTTTAGCGCTCGTGTCCTCGTTTCTCATTCAGAGACACAGAAACCGAAGTGTAGAGTTTTGATTATGAAGAGACTGGTTCTTACAGTCAGCACTAATTAATCAATCATCTCTCTCAGAGTTAATTGTATTATCCAGAGCTGCTGAGAGACTCTCGACTGACTGCAGTTTTAATGCGGTACATCCTGCTCACGGACCGCACACATTAGTAATGTGTCTGATACATATTTAATAAGTATCTTACGGTAAATCAGCACTGTCTCTTTGTTTAATCAGACGTCCCCTTTTTAGTTATTTCCTATAAAACTTACATTTTTAAAATTGTTTTTTTTTTTTCTTTCTATGAAGCACTTTGAATTTCCACTGTGTATGAAATGTTAATTATTTATTTATAAAGCACAACACCCAGTAAACACAAGTTATCTGTCATCATTCACTGTCATTCAAACCTGTGTGACTTTTGCTTCTGTGAAACATGAAAGATGATATTTAAAGGAACCAAACAACTTTGGACCCCATTGACTTTCATTATATGGACAAACACTGAGAAAGTCCCAGTTTGAACGACAGGAATAAATGAAGACAGAATGAACATTCATGGGTGAAACTATTTCTTTGATGCATTCACAGCATTAGTGGCTTAATTATGGTTATAGTTATAATAAATGTGACCCTGGACCCCCAAACCAGTCATGAGGTTCAATATATTATACAGTAGCTGAATAAATAAGCTTTCCATTCCATTGATGTATGTTTTTTTAGAATAGGACAATATTTGCCTGAGATACAACTATTTCAAAATCTGAGCAAATAAAATCTAAATTTTGTGAAAATCTCCTTTAAAGTTGTCCAAATGAAATACGGCATTGAATATTACTAATCAAAAATTAGGTTTTGATATTTTTACGGTTGGAAACTGACAAAATATCTTCAAGGAAGATGACATACTTATGATGTTTGGCATAAAATTGATCATTTTGACCCGTGCAATGCATTTTTGGCTATTGCTACAAATAAGACGAATATTTTACAAAGTCAGGAGTAAATAAAGAGAGAATAAACATTTATGGGTAAAACTATTCTTTTAATCTATTCACAGCATTAGTGGCATAATTATGGTTGATTTATAGTAAATAGAAAAATAACACTATTATTACGACAAAATTCATCAATTATGAAACTAATTCAGTTGAATCTCTTGTGCTCCTATTACTTTGTGTAGTTCTGTATTTTAATGTTTACTGTTTTAACATTGTACTTCTAAATAATTATCTGTGGTTACCGACACATTATGGTTTAGACTTAACATTTTCGCATGCGTTTTCCAGTTTCGTTTCATCTTCGTCATCCTTTCCTATTAAAATGCTACGGATGCGAATTTTTTTATGAAAGACAAGAAAGAAAAATTATATAACGTGCAAGAGACACATCTAAACAACATTTTGATGTGTCATCCTTTCCTAGTAAAATGCTTGCTACAGATGTGAAAATGCAGAAAATTTAATCTGATCTGATTTTTTTCTGAGGCAGACTGTAAACATGTGTGTTTTTTTAAAACATGCAAGAATGTCAGACTCAGTGTGCAAAGACCTTTCCAATCATTGCATTACACACAAGTATACATTTTTAGTCAGCTCTTACGGTCCTTGAGATTCGAACCCATGATGCATGATGGTGTGCTTTGGTTCAGCCTCACGTCTCTGATCGAGTCACTAAAGGAACAACTCATGATTCTGAATCAGACGAGCAGAAGCACAGAGATCTGAGAGATGCGTTTATGAGACACTGATGTGTGTGTGTTCAGGACGTGCCGCTGGCGTCCGGCTCTCAGGAGAACTACGTCCTGCTGCTGGTCCTGCTGTGTGTGTTCGCCGGCGGGACGCTGGTCCTCCTGGCCATGCTGCTGGTCTTCTGTCACCGCTGCTGTCGAGCAGAACGACGCTACTCCAGGTGAGGGACGTTCACATCTCCAAACCTAAAAAAACTCCAAACCTTAAATACTGTTTGTGCTTCACAGTTCAATATATCTCAGATGCTTCTGTTCATCGTGCTGGTGTTGTTTGTTTGGTGTTCAGAGCCAGTGATGACCTGGAGAAAACCAACACCACATACGTAGAGGAGAGTCAGCCGACGCAAGGTGAGGCCAAGCCAAGCCTTCAGTTACAGTGCCTTGCGAAAGTATTCATTTTTTTTTTTTCACATTTTGTTTTGTTGCAGCATTATGTTAAACTGCTTTAAATGAGTTTTCCCCCACATCAGTTTACACTCCATACACCATAATAATGACAAAGCAAAAACCAGACAAATTTGACAAATGCATTAAAAATCAAACATTGAAATAAGTAGATTGCATTAGTATTCATCCCCTTAACTCAGTCCATAGTTGAAGCAGCTTTACAGCCTCAAGTGTTTTTGGGTCTGATGTGACCATCTTTGCACATCTGCATTTGGCAATTATCTGCCATTCTTTGCCTCACCTTTTCACCTCTCCATCTCTGTCAGCTTGGACATTTTCTAGAGTCCTAGTTGTTCCAGTCGTCTTCCATTATGGAGAATGCTTCTGTCAACCTTCAATGCAGCAGATTTGTTTCTGAACTCTTCTCTAGATCATCGCCTTAACGCAAGTCTGTCACTGAGCTCTACAGGCAGTTATCTTGGTTTTTGCTCTGATCTGCATTTTCAGCTGTTAGACCTTTTCTGAGAGGTGTGTGTCTTTCTAAATCAGACTCATTCAAATGAATTTGCCACAGTTTAACTCCACTCCAAGTGTAGGAACATCTAGAAGCAATATGATGCTCCTGAGATACATTTCCAGTGTCCCAGAAAGGTCGGGATCTTTTCAGTTTTTTATTTCTAATAAATTTGCACAAATGTTAAAAACCTATTTTTTGCTTTGCCATTATGGAGTAGGGAGTGTAGAGTGATGTGGGAAAAAAGTAATTTAAAGTAGTTGAACATAAGGAAGCAAAATAACAAAATGTGAAAAAAAATGAAGGAGTATGATTAATTACCCAAGACACTGTAAGAGATTAGCTCATTAAGATTGGTCAGTTTTATTCAATTAATAGATTTACATGTCAACGAGTTTTGTTCGATTAACCCTCCCATGCTCTTCGGTCACTTTTGACTGAAAAATGTTACATTTTGAATGTTTTTAAAAATCGTAGCTTTATTGGAATGGTACGAAACTTGGTGACTTTACTGGCACTTTGTATGTGAACTCAGAAAAAAATGAGGGCATGAATCAAAGAACCTAAGTGGTTGTAAAAAAAAAATAGTCAAACTTGTGGTCTTCGCATTCAAAAATGACCAAAATAGGAATTAAATGGGAAATGGACAAAAAATACGAAAGTACTGAATTTTTTGTGCGAACAATCTACAAATCCGCCACAATGCAAAAACAAGTCCACAGAAATGAAGGGGTGAAACTCTAAAACATCAAGAGTGCAAAATCAACACATACACAATTATACACACACACACACACACACACACACACACACACACACACACACACACACACACACACACACACACACACACACACACACACACACACACACACACACACACACACACACACACACACACACACACACACACACACACACACACAAATGAATTGCTACAGCTATAACCATATAGCATTTTGAGTCAGAAGGCTGAAATAAGAGGTTGAAACTAGACATTCCTGTTCATTTTGTTACTTTCATTATAAAGTTTTAATGTTTTGTGTAACAAAATGCTTTCACTGTGTTCAGGTTTGTCTGTTGTAATAATGCTGCAAAACCTGACACTTCAAACCAACATTTCAAACAAAGAAATCTAAATATATATCCAAATCCACAACTTAATAAAAATAAGTATTTATGTCTAAAATCAACTAGAAAATGTATAGGCCTTTTATATGGAGCTATATAGGAATCTAATGGCTAAACTATGGAATTGCAGATGTTTTTCTTATTCTACTCCTTAAAGATGTAAGATTTTTTTTTATCATTTTCAATGGGGGAAAAAAAAAATCATAATTATTACATAAATATCAAGTAGTACCATGAAATTCTCTCAAAATACAAAAAAAAAAAAAAAACATTATTGAACAAAAATATATTACATTGATTTTACTGGGGGAAAAGTTCAATTTCAGGTGTCCAGACCACAATTCTCCCAAATGAGAACCACCAGAGGGTTAAGAAATTTAAACAGCAGTTTTGTTCAATGAATTGAGTTAAAAATCAATCATTTTTGTTTGATTATTATATTTAAACAGGTTCATTTAATTATGAGATTGGTCAGTTTTGTTTGATTAAGAGATTTAAATGTCAGCTGGGTTTGTTCAAAGTGTGAGTATGTGATTCTCAAAATGTTATAAATGAATATATGATTGGTTGAGAGATGCAGATGAGAAGTCTGATGGTCAGATGCGCGCTTCAGTGTTAGTAATTAAGATATTTAGCTAAAGGTCAAAATTCTCCAAAACCATTAATAAAGATACAATCATTGTCTTAAGTAAAAATAGCTGTTTTTCAAAAAGCCTGATGTGAGTTTAAAATGTGGATTACCATCATTTCTGTTTTCTTCAGACGTCACCATCAGACTCGAGAGCGGCGAGTCGCTGTCCACTTCCAGCTGTCATGGCAATACAGACGCGGATCACTTCCTGTCTGCTTCGGTCACCGGACGACGGGTGTCTTTCAACGAGGCCGCCATTTATGAGCAGAGCGCCAAAGACCAGGAGAAAGGGCGAAGGTCAGACACACTCACGTTGATTGATTTCGTTTGATTAACAGATTCAAACATTGTTTTGTTTTGTTCGATTAAGAGATTCAAATATGGACTGGTTTTGTTCAAATAACATTTAAATATCCGGTTTTGTTCAATTAACTGTCTTCGATGTTGATTGATTTTGTTTGATCAACAGATTCAAACATTGTTTGGTTTTGTTCGATTAAGAGATTCAAAAATGGACTGGTTTTGTTCAAATAACATTTAAATATCCGGTTTTGTTCAATTAACTGTCTTCGATGTTGATTGATTTTGTTTGATCAACAGATTCAAACATTGTTTGGTTTTGTTCGATTAAGAGATTCAAATATGGACTGGTTTTGTTCAAATAACATTTAAATATCCGGTTTTGTTCAATTAACTGTCTTCGATGTTGATTGATTTTGTTTGATCAACAGATTCAAACATTGTTTGGTTTTGTTCGATTAAGAGATTCAAAAATGGACTGGTTTTGTTCAGATAACATTTAAATATCCGGTTTTGTTCAATTAACTCTTCGATGTTGATTGATTTTGTTTGATTTACAGATTCAAACATTGTTTGGTTTTGTTTAAGAGATTCAAATGTGGGCTGGTTTTGTTCAAATAACATTTAAATATCCGGTTTTGTTCAATTAACTCTTCGATGTTGATTGATTTTGTTTGATTTACAGATTCAAACATTGTTTGGTTTTGTTTAAGAGATTCAAATGTGGGCTGGTTTTGTTCAAATAACATTTAAATATCCGGTTTTGTTCAATTAACTCTTCGATTTTGATTGATTTTGTTTGATCAACAGATTCAAACATTGTTTGGTTTTGTTCGATTAAGAGATTCAAATATGGACTGGTTTTGTTCAAATAACATTTAAATATCCGGTTTTGTTCAATTAACTGTCTTCGATGTTGATTGATTTTGTTTGATCAACAGATTCAAACATTGTTTGGTTTTGTTCGATTAAGAGATTCAAAAATGGACTGGTTTTGTTCAGATAACATTTAAATATCCGGTTTTGTTCAATTAACTCTTCGATGTTGATTGATTTTGTTTGATTTACAGATTCAAACATTGTTTGGTTTTGTTTAAGAGATTCAAATGTGGGCTGGTTTTGTTCAAATAACATTTAAATATCCGGTTTTGTTCAATTAACTGTCTTCGATGTTGATTGATTTTGTTTGATCAACAGATTCAAACATTGTTTGGTTTTGTTCGATTAAGAGATTCAAATATGGACTGGTTTTGTTCAAATAACATTTAAATATCCGGTTTTGTTCAATTAACTGTCTTCGATGTTGATTGATTTTGTTTGATCAACAGATTCAAACATTGTTTGGTTTTGTTCGATTAAGAGATTCAAAAATGGACTGGTTTTGTTCAGATAACATTTAAATATCCGGTTTTGTTCAATTAACTCTTCGATTTTGATTGATTTTGTTTGATCAACAGATTCAAACATTGTTTGGTTTTGTTCGATTAAGAGATTCAAATATGGACTGGTTTTGTTCAGATAACATTTAAATATCCGGTTTTGTTCAATTAACTCTTCGATGTTGATTGATTTTGCTTGATTTACAGATTCAAACATTGTTTGGTTTGTTTAAGAGATTCAAATATGGACTGGTTTTGTTAAAATAACATTTAAATATCCGGTTTTGTTCAATTAACTGTCTTCGATGTTGATTGATTTTGTTTGATCAACAGATTCAAACGTTGTTTGGTTTTGTTCGATTAAGAGATTCAAATGTGGACTGGTTTTGTTAAAATAACATTTAAATATCCGGTTTTGTTCAATTAACTCTTCGATGTTGATTGATTTTGCTTGATTTACAGATTCAAACATTGTTTGGTTTTGTTTAAGAGATTCAAATGTGGGCTGGTTTTGTTCAAATAACATTTAAATATCCGGTTTTGTTCAATTAACTGTCTTCGATGTTGATTGATTTTGTTTGATCAACAGATTCAAACATTGTTTGGTTTTGTTCGATTAAGAGATTCAAATATGGACTGGTTTTGTTCAAATAACATTTAAATATCCGGTTTTGTTCAATTAACTGTCTTCGATGTTGATTGATTTTGTTTGATCAACAGATTCAAACATTGTTTGGTTTTGTTCGATTAAGAGATTCAAAAATGGACTGGTTTTGTTCAGATAACATTTAAATATCCGGTTTTGTTCAATTAACTCTTCGATTTTGATTGATTTTGTTTGATCAACAGATTCAAACATTGTTTGGTTTTGTTCGATTAAGAGATTCAAATATGGACTGGTTTTGTTCAAATAACATTTAAATATCCGGTTTTGTTCAATTAACTGTCTTCGATGTTGATTGATTTTGTTTGATCAACAGATTCAAACATTGTTTGGTTTTGTTCGATTAAGAGATTCAAAAATGGACTGGTTTTGTTCAGATAACATTTAAATATCCGGTTTTGTTCAATTAACTCTTCGATGTTGATTGATTTTGTTTGATTTACAGATTCAAACATTGTTTGGTTTTGTTTAAGAGATTCAAATGTGGGCTGGTTTTGTTCAAATAACATTTAAATATCCGGTTTTGTTCAATTAACTGTCTTCGATGTTGATTGATTTTGTTTGATCAACAGATTCAAACATTGTTTGGTTTTGTTCGATTAAGAGATTCAAATATGGACTGGTTTTGTTCAAATAACATTTAAATATCCGGTTTTGTTCAATTAACTGTCTTCGATGTTGATTGATTTTGTTTGATCAACAGATTCAAACATTGTTTGGTTTTGTTCGATTAAGAGATTCAAAAATGGACTGGTTTTGTTCAGATAACATTTAAATATCCGGTTTTGTTCAATTAACTCTTCGATTTTGATTGATTTTGTTTGATCAACAGATTCAAACATTGTTTGGTTTTGTTCGATTAAGAGATTCAAATATGGACTGGTTTTGTTCAGATAACATTTAAATATCCGGTTTTGTTCAATTAACTCTTCGATTTTGATTGATTTTGTTTGATCAACAGATTCAAACATTGTTTGGTTTTGTTCGATTAAGAGATTCAAATATGGACTGGTTTTGTTCAAATAACATTTAAATATCCGGTTTTGTTCAATTAACTGTCTTCGATGTTGATTGATTTTGTTTGATCAACAGATTCAAACATTGTTTGGTTTTGTTCGATTAAGAGATTCAAAAATGGACTGGTTTTGTTCAGATAACATTTAAATATCCGGTTTTGTTCAATTAACTCTTCGATGTTGATTGATTTTGTTTGATTTACAGATTCAAACATTGTTTGGTTTTGTTTAAGAGATTCAAATGTGGGCTGGTTTTGTTCAAATAACATTTAAATATCCGGTTTTGTTCAATTAACTGTCTTCGATGTTGATTGATTTTGTTTGATCAACAGATTCAAACATTGTTTGGTTTTGTTCGATTAAGAGATTCAAATATGGACTGGTTTTGTTCAAATAACAGTTTTGTTCAATTAACTGTCTTCGATGTTGATTGATTTTGTTTGATCAACAGATTCAAACATTGTTTGGTTTTGTTCGATTAAGAGATTCAAAAATGGACTGGTTTTGTTCAGATAACATTTAAATATCCGGTTTTGTTCAATTAACTCTTCGATTTTGATTGATTTTGTTTGATCAACAGATTCAAACATTGTTTGGTTTTGTTCGATTAAGAGATTCAAATATGGACTGGTTTTGTTCAAATAACATTTAAATATCCGGTTTTGTTCAATTAACTGTCTTCGATGTTGATTGATTTTGTTTGATCAACAGATTCAAACATTGTTTGGTTTTGTTCGATTAAGAGATTCAAAAATGGACTGGTTTTGTTCAGATAACATTTAAATATCCGGTTTTGTTCAATTAACTCTTCGATTTTGATTGATTTTGTTTGATCAACAGATTCAAACATTGTTTGGTTTTGTTCGATTAAGAGATTCAAATATGGACTGGTTTTGTTCAGATAACATTTAAATATCCGGTTTTGTTCAATTAACTCTTCGATTTTGATTGATTTTGTTTGATCAACAGATTCAAACATTGTTTGGTTTTGTTCGATTAAGAGATTCAAATATGGACTGGTTTTGTTCAAATAACATTTAAATATCCGGTTTTGTTCAATTAACTGTCTTCGATGTTGATTGATTTTGTTTGATCAACAGATTCAAACATTGTTTGGTTTTGTTCGATTAAGAGATTCAAAAATGGACTGGTTTTGTTCAGATAACATTTAAATATCCGGTTTTGTTCAATTAACTCTTCGATGTTGATTGATTTTGCTTGATTTACAGATTCAAACATTGTTTGGTTTTGTTTAAGAGATTCAAATGTGGGCTGGTTTTGTTCAAATAACATTTAAATATCCGGTTTTGTTCAATTAACTGTCTTCGATGTTGATTGATTTTGTTTGATCAACAGATTCAAACATTGTTTGGTTTTGTTCGATTAAGAGATTCAAATATGGACTGGTTTTGTTCAAATAACATTTAAATATCCGGTTTTGTTCAATTAACTGTCTTCGATGTTGATTGATTTTGTTTGATCAACAGATTCAAACATTGTTTGGTTTTGTTCGATTAAGAGATTCAAAAATGGACTGGTTTTGTTCAGATAACATTTAAATATCCGGTTTTGTTCAATTAACTCTTCGATTTTGATTGATTTTGTTTGATCAACAGATTCAAACATTGTTTGGTTTTGTTCGATTAAGAGATTCAAATATGGACTGGTTTTGTTCAAATAACATTTAAATATCCGGTTTTGTTCAATTAACTGTCTTCGATGTTGATTGATTTTGTTTGATCAACAGATTCAAACATTGTTTGGTTTTGTTCGATTAAGAGATTCAAAAATGGACTGGTTTTGTTCAGATAACATTTAAATATCCGGTTTTGTTCAATTAACTCTTCGATGTTGATTGATTTTGTTTGATTTACAGATTCAAACATTGTTTGGTTTTGTTTAAGAGATTCAAATGTGGGCTGGTTTTGTTCAAATAACATTTAAATATCCGGTTTTGTTCAATTAACTGTCTTCGATGTTGATTGATTTTGTTTGATCAACAGATTCAAACATTGTTTGGTTTTGTTCGATTAAGAGATTCAAATATGGACTGGTTTTGTTCAAATAACATTTAAATATCCGGTTTTGTTCAATTAACTGTCTTCGATGTTGATTGATTTTGTTTGATCAACAGATTCAAACATTGTTTGGTTTTGTTCGATTAAGAGATTCAAAAATGGACTGGTTTTGTTCAGATAACATTTAAATATCCGGTTTTGTTCAATTAACTCTTCGATTTTGATTGATTTTGTTTGATCAACAGATTCAAACATTGTTTGGTTTTGTTCGATTAAGAGATTCAAATATGGACTGGTTTTGTTCAGATAACATTTAAATATCCGGTTTTGTTCAATTAACTCTTCGATTTTGATTGATTTTGTTTGATCAACAGATTCAAACATTGTTTGGTTTTGTTCGATTAAGAGATTCAAATATGGACTGGTTTTGTTCAAATAACATTTAAATATCCGGTTTTGTTCAATTAACTGTCTTCGATGTTGATTGATTTTGTTTGATCAACAGATTCAAACATTGTTTGGTTTTGTTCGATTAAGAGATTCAAAAATGGACTGGTTTTGTTCAGATAACATTTAAATATCCGGTTTTGTTCAATTAACTCTTCGATGTTGATTGATTTTGTTTGATTTACAGATTCAAACATTGTTTGGTTTTGTTTAAGAGATTCAAATGTGGGCTGGTTTTGTTCAAATAACATTTAAATATCCGGTTTTGTTCAATTAACTGTCTTCGATGTTGATTGATTTTGTTTGATCAACAGATTCAAACATTGTTTGGTTTTGTTCGATTAAGAGATTCAAATATGGACTGGTTTTGTTCAAATAACAGTTTTGTTCAATTAACTGTCTTCGATGTTGATTGATTTTGTTTGATCAACAGATTCAAACATTGTTTGGTTTTGTTCGATTAAGAGATTCAAAAATGGACTGGTTTTGTTCAGATAACATTTAAATATCCGGTTTTGTTCAATTAACTCTTCGATTTTGATTGATTTTGTTTGATCAACAGATTCAAACATTGTTTGGTTTTGTTCGATTAAGAGATTCAAATATGGACTGGTTTTGTTCAAATAACATTTAAATATCCGGTTTTGTTCAATTAACTGTCTTCGATGTTGATTGATTTTGTTTGATCAACAGATTCAAACATTGTTTGGTTTTGTTCGATTAAGAGATTCAAAAATGGACTGGTTTTGTTCAGATAACATTTAAATATCCGGTTTTGTTCAATTAACTCTTCGATTTTGATTGATTTTGTTTGATCAACAGATTCAAACATTGTTTGGTTTTGTTCGATTAAGAGATTCAAATATGGACTGGTTTTGTTCAGATAACATTTAAATATCCGGTTTTGTTCAATTAACTCTTCGATTTTGATTGATTTTGTTTGATCAACAGATTCAAACATTGTTTGGTTTTGTTCGATTAAGAGATTCAAATATGGACTGGTTTTGTTCAAATAACATTTAAATATCCGGTTTTGTTCAATTAACTGTCTTCGATGTTGATTGATTTTGTTTGATCAACAGATTCAAACATTGTTTGGTTTTGTTCGATTAAGAGATTCAAAAATGGACTGGTTTTGTTCAGATAACATTTAAATATCCGGTTTTGTTCAATTAACTCTTCGATGTTGATTGATTTTGCTTGATTTACAGATTCAAACATTGTTTGGTTTTGTTTAAGAGATTCAAATGTGGGCTGGTTTTGTTCAAATAACATTTAAATATCCGGTTTTGTTCAATTAACTGTCTTCGATGTTGATTGATTTTGTTTGATCAACAGATTCAAACATTGTTTGGTTTTGTTCGATTAAGAGATTCAAATATGGACTGGTTTTGTTCAAATAACATTTAAATATCCGGTTTTGTTCAATTAACTGTCTTCGATGTTGATTGATTTTGTTTGATCAACAGATTCAAACATTGTTTGGTTTTGTTCGATTAAGAGATTCAAAAATGGACTGGTTTTGTTCAGATAACATTTAAATATCCGGTTTTGTTCAATTAACTCTTCGATTTTGATTGATTTTGTTTGATCAACAGATTCAAACATTGTTTGGTTTTGTTCGATTAAGAGATTCAAATATGGACTGGTTTTGTTCAGATAACATTTAAATATCCGGTTTTGTTCAATTAACTCTTCGATTTTGATTGATTTTGTTTGATCAACAGATTCAAACATTGTTTGGTTTTGTTCGATTAAGAGATTCAAATATGGACTGGTTTTGTTCAAATAACATTTAAATATCCGGTTTTGTTCAATTAACTGTCTTCGATGTTGATTGATTTTGTTTGATCAACAGATTCAAACATTGTTTGGTTTTGTTCGATTAAGAGATTCAAAAATGGACTGGTTTTGTTCAGATAACATTTAAATATCCGGTTTTGTTCAATTAACTCTTCGATTTTGATTGATTTTGTTTGATCAACAGATTCAAACATTGTTTGGTTTTGTTCGATTAAGAGATTCAAATATGGACTGGTTTTGTTCAGATAACATTTAAATATCCGGTTTTGTTCAATTAACTCTTCGATTTTGATTGATTTTGTTTGATCAACAGATTCAAACATTGTTTGGTTTTGTTCGATTAAGAGATTCAAATATGGACTGGTTTTGTTCAAATAACATTTAAATATCCGGTTTTGTTCAATTAACTGTCTTCGATATTGATTGATTTTGTTTGATCAACAGATTCAAACATTGTTTGGTTTTGTTCGATTAAGAGATTCAAAAATGGACTGGTTTTGTTCAGATAACATTTAAATATCCGGTTTTGTTCAATTAACTCTTCGATGTCGATTGATTTTGTTTGATTTACAGATTCAAACATTGTTTGGTTTTGTTTAAGAGATTCAAATGTGGGCTGGTTTTGTTCAAATAACATTTAAATATCCGGTTTTGTTCAATTAACTGTCTTCGATGTTGATTGATTTTGTTTGATCAACAGATTCAAACATTGTTTGGTTTTGTTCGATTAAGAGATTCAAATATGGACTGGTTTTGTTCAAATAACATTTAAATATCCGGTTTTGTTCAATTAACTGTCTTCGATGTTGATTGATTTTGTTTGATCAACAGATTCAAACATTGTTTGGTTTTGTTCGATTAAGAGATTCAAAAATGGACTGGTTTTGTTCAGATAACATTTAAATATCCGGTTTTGTTCAATTAACTCTTCGATTTTGATTGATTTTGTTTGATCAACAGATTCAAACATTGTTTGGTTTTGTTCGATTAAGAGATTCAAATATGGACTGGTTTTGTTCAGATAACATTTAAATATCCGGTTTTGTTCAATTAACTCTTCGATTTTGATTGATTTTGTTTGATCAACAGATTCAAACATTGTTTGGTTTTGTTCGATTAAGAGATTCAAATATGGACTGGTTTTGTTCAAATAACATTTAAATATCCGGTTTTGTTCAATTAACTGTCTTCGATGTTGATTGATTTTGTTTGATCAACAGATTCAAACATTGTTTGGTTTTGTTCGATTAAGAGATTCAAAAATGGACTGGTTTTGTTCAGATAACATTTAAATATCCGGTTTTGTTCAATTAACTCTTCGATGTTGATTGATTTTGCTTGATTTACAGATTCAAACATTGTTTGGTTTTGTTTAAGAGATTCAAATATGGACTGGTTTTGTTAAAATAACATTTAAATATCCGGTTTTGTTCAATTAACTCTTCGATGTTGATTGATTTTGTTTGATCAACAGATTCAAACGTTGTTTGGTTTTGTTCGATTAAGAGATTCAAATGTGGACTGGTTTTGTTAAAATAACATTTAAATATCCGGTTTTGTTCAATTAACTCTTCGATGTTGATTGATTTTGCTTGATTTACAGATTCAAACATTGTTTGGTTTTGTTTAAGAGATTCAAATGTGGGCTGGTTTTGTTCAAATAACATTTAAATATCCGGTTTTGTTCAATTAACTGTCTTCGATGTTGATTGATTTTGTTTGATCAACAGATTCAAACATTGTTTGGTTTTGTTCGATTAAGAGATTCAAATATGGACTGGTTTTGTTCAAATAACATTTAAATATCCGGTTTTGTTCAATTAACTGTCTTCGATGTTGATTGATTTTGTTTGATCAACAGATTCAAACATTGTTTGGTTTTGTTCGATTAAGAGATTCAAAAATGGACTGGTTTTGTTCAGATAACATTTAAATATCCGGTTTTGTTCAATTAACTCTTCGATTTTGATTGATTTTGTTTGATCAACAGATTCAAACATTGTTTGGTTTTGTTCGATTAAGAGATTCAAATATGGACTGGTTTTGTTAAAATAACATTTAAATATCCGGTTTTGTTCAATTAACTCTTCGATGTTGATTGATTTTGCTTGATTTACAGATTCAAACATTGTTTGGTTTTGTTTAAGAGATTCAAATGTGGGCTGGTTTTGTTCAAATAACATTTAAATATCCGGTTTTGTTCAATCAACAGATTCAAACATTGTTTGGTTTTGTTCGATTAAGAGATTCAAATATGGACTGGTTTTGTTCAAATAACATTTAAATATCCGGTTTTGTTCAATTAACTGTCTTCGATGTTGATTGATTTTGTTTGATCAACAGATTCAAACATTGTTTGGTTTTGTTCGATTAAGAGATTCAAAAATGGACTGGTTTTGTTCAGATAACATTTAAATATCCGGTTTTGTTCAATTAACTCTTCGATGTTGATTGATTTTGCTTGATTTACAGATTCAAACATTGTTTGGTTTTGTTTAAGAGATTCAAATATGGACTGGTTTTGTTAAAATAACATTTAAATATCCGGTTTTGTTCAATTAACTGTCTTCGATGTTGATTGATTTTGTTTGATCAACAGATTCAAACATTGTTTGGTTTTGTTCGATTAAGAGATTCAAAAATGGACTGGTTTTGTTCAGATAACATTTAAATATCCGGTTTTGTTCAATTAACTCTTCGATGTTGATTGATTTTGCTTGATTTACAGATTCAAACATTGTTTGGTTTTGTTTAAGAGATTCAAATATGGACTGGTTTTGTTAAAATAACATTTAAATATCCGGTTTTGTTCAATTAACTGTCTTCGATGTTGATTGATTTTGTTTGATCAACAGATTCAAACATTGTTTGGTTTTGTTCGATTAAGAGATTCAAAAATGGACTGGTTTTGTTCAGATAACATTTAAATATCCGGTTTTGTTCAATTAACTCTTCGATGTTGATTGATTTTGCTTGATTTACAGATTCAAACATTGTTTGGTTTTGTTTAAGAGATTCAAATGTGGGCTGGTTTTGTTCAAATAACATTTAAATATCCGGTTTTGTTCAATTAACTGTCTTCGATGTTGATTGATTTTGTTTGATCAACAGATTCAAACATTGTTTGGTTTTGTTCGATTAAGAGATTCAAATATGGACTGGTTTTGTTCAAATAACATTTAAATATCCGGTTTTGTTCAATTAACAGTCTTAAATGTTGATTGATTTTGTTTGATTAAGAGATTCAAACATTGGTCGATTTTGTTCATTATGAGTTTTGAATATTTAAATATTGTTTGATTTTGTTCGATTAACAGATTTAAACATCAGTCAGTCGGTTTTGTTTGATTACGATTTTTAAATGTAAGTAAATTTATTTTAAATAATAGATTTAAATGTTGGTCGGTTTTGTCATTGTCCACTTTGGCTGTCTGTCAGAGAATTAAGTCTATGTTTTAGTTCACAACCATAAAGAACAAAGGAAATGAAATAAGCAGTGAATATTGGAAAACAGCAGATGAGCCAGACTTACACTGGAGCTCATATTGATTCTGAATCTGCGGTGGTCTCTCAGGTACACGCTGACGGAGGGTGACTTCCATCACCTGAAGAAAGCTCGTCTGACGCACCTGCACATGCAGCCGCCAGCACTGAAGATCCTCACCATCATGGAGTGCGAATCACCGGAGAACAGCGTGACGCTCCCCGAACAGCCCTCGCAGCACCCGTCCCTCTCTATATTCCAGGTGACACACTGCTTTATTATTTCTCAAACATCATCTCCAACATGAACAGCATCAGCAGCGTGTTTATTTCTGTCATATGCACTGCAGAAAACATTAAAAATGCACTAGTGACCCATTTGCAGCACAGGCTTTTGTGAAGCTACATTAAACACTGGAGTGAGCTCACATTATATGAACAACTAAACAAACTCTTACTGGGCCTGATGATCCGCAGACACACAAAGACTCTTCTGTTCAGTAAATATGACTGAATAAAGAGCATTTCAGCAGATTACAGTAGCACTTTTGGGTTCCATGTAGATGAATTATCATTTGCCTGTAAATGCCATTTGCTTTCTCACGTAAATGAGATGAAGTTCATCATAACGCTCTCTGACTCACTGCTGATTCATTTCTACACAGAGCCGCAGTTCAGTTACGCAACACAAACGCTGTCAGTGTCTGACTCAGGGTTTGCAGCTTCTGTAACTGTTTTCATAGATATTATTTGTAATATTTTTATATTTTACTAACTTCAAAATAAATACTTAACCAACTTCAAAATCTGAATTATTTGTTTATTTGCACACTGCTCAAAATATTATTTTGATATTTCCTATTTTCAAATTTAAGTTAAGGTTTTAAGAATTTTGTTGTGTGCTTTTGTCATTTTTATTGTACGGGACATTTTAAAAAATATATATTTTTTTTAATATTATGAATGTTTAAAATATTTGTATTTTTATATAGACTATATCTATCTACACTACCAGTCAAAAGTTATTTTTAACTTAAGATTTTTAATGTTTTTAAAGAAGTAAAGCAAAAACTAACATTTTAAAACGTGTTTACTATTTAAAATAACTGCTTTCTATTTGAATATATTTAAAAATTTAATTTATTCCTGTGATTTCAAAGTTGATTTTACAGTATCATTACTCCAGTCATAGGATCCTTCAGAAATCATTCTAACATTCTGATTTGCTGCTCAAAACATTTATAATAATAATAATAATAATAAGAATAAGAAGAATAAGAATAAGAAGAAGAAGAAGAAGAAGAAGAAGAAGAAATCTTTAGTAACATTATAAATGTGTTTATCACCACTTTTGATCAATTTAAAGCATCCTTGGTAAAAAGTATTAATTTTCATAAATGCTTTGCAAAAAATAAGAAGCTTTTGAATGGTATAGTGTATAATGTCAAAAAAGCTTTTTTAATTCAGATAAATGCTGATCTTTGGATCATTAATAATAATA